>NC_056450.1:14601416-14901416 GCF_018296145.1 Oncorhynchus tshawytscha | reverse complement strand
CCTCATGATGCCATCTATTTTGTGAAGTGCACCAGTCCCTCCTGCAGCAAAACATCCCTACAACTTGATGCAGCCACCCCCGTGCTTTCACGTTTGGGATGGTGACCTTCGGCTTGCAAGCCCCCCCCTTTTTCCTCCAAACATAATGAATGGTCATTATGGCCTAACAGTAATATTTTTGTTTCATCAGACCAGAGGACATTTCTCCAAAAAGTACGATCTTTTTCCCCATGTGCAGTTGCAAACCGTAGTCTGGCCTTTTTATGGCTGTTTTAGAGCAGTGGCTTCTTCCTTGCTGAGCGGAATTTCAGGTTATGTCGATATAGGACTCGTTTTACTGTGGATATAGATACTTTTGTACCTGTTTCCACCAGCATCTTCACAAGGTCCTTTGCTGTTGTTCTGGGATTGATTTGCACTTTTGGCACCAAAGTACGTTCATCTCTAGGAGACAGAACGCGTCTCCTTCCTGAGCGGTATGACGGCTGCGTGGTCCCATGGTGTTTATACTTGCGTACAATTGTTTGTACAGATGAACGTGGCACCTTCAGGCATTTGGAAATTGCTCCCAAGGATGAACCAGACTTGTGGAGGTCTACAATTGTTTTTCTGAGGTTGATTTCTTTTGATTTTCCCATGATGTCAGGCAAAGAGGCACTGAGTTTGAATGTAGGCCTTGAAATACATCTACAAGTACACCTCCAATTGACTCAAATGATGTCAATTAGCCTATCAGAAGCTTCTAAAGCCATGACATAATTATCTGGAATTTTCCAAGCTGTTTAAAGGCACAGCCGGCTTAGTGTATGTGAACTTCTGACCCACTGGAATTGTGATTAAGTGAAATAATCTGTCTGTAAACAATTGTTGGAAAAATGACTTGTCATGCACAAAGTAGATGTCCTAACCGACTTGCCAAAACTATAGTTTGTTAACAAGAAATTTGTGGCGTGTTTGAAACACTTAGGTTGGAGTCATTAAAACATTTATGTAAACTTGAATGAATCATGATGTACTGTTTTACGTAGGACCGCCCCAGCCCTTCCGTTTGCAGCCAGCCCTTCCGTAATAAACAAACACACACAACAGTAGCTAGCTAGCATAAGCCGTGGAACTTCAGACATCGTTTGCCACTAACATCATGAATATGGCACATAAATCATCACACACATTTTCAAAATGTTAAAATAAACCTTCTATAATAACACAAGTGACATATTAGACAACTGCAACCTGTTAAACGTTACGATCATGTGGCTAGCAAGTAGCAACTGTTAGCTTGCATTGTTCAGCGCAAAGAAAGTCAGCCGCTACAACTTTAGCTCGCTTGCTATCAACTCAAAATCGTCTAGCTAATGAAATGTATGTTTTGTTATAAATTAACGAGTTAGTTAGTTAATTTTAGACTGAACATTTCCTTACTCCACTGAAGTTATTAATTTTCCATCTTGGATGTCCTCTGTTTACGTAGTATGGAAATGATGTAAATCAACCATGCATGCTAGCACTACTTTAACAGAACGCTCCCTAAAAGTTCAAACATGTTTACATTTTAATTTCAATTTTGGTAATGTTCTAGGAATGTTCTCCAAATGGTTTTACATTGGGAATGGTCTCAAATAGTTCAGAGAACTTCAAGAAACAACATTCTTCTATGGGAATTTCAGTACTTCTGCATAATGTTTCCTTATGGTTATATTTAAAGTCATGTTCTCAAATTTTTACAAGAACGTTAAGAAAACTCCATAAAAAACAAAAATGTTTAATGTTCAGAGAACGTTCCAATAATGTTATTTAAAAACATGTACATTTACGTTCTCAGCATCAACAAAACACTCTATCCTCTCTTGTTAAGTGTATTCAGGTATGTTGGTCTCGCCCACTATTTGGCCACACCTGATCTTAATGAGTGCCTGTTTCCTTTGAAAGGGGGTATTTTTGAATAGACTAAAAACATGTCGGGCTTGCTCCATCCTGGTGGCGCAGTGAACTAATTACATAGATAGAGAACTATACATAGAGGATTATACATTTGAATCTAACTGATGCTGTGTCACAATTTTTAAAAATGTGTTTCCATGATTAATGCCTAAGGAAATTCATTTCCTTGTATCCTATCTGTTCTTGGAGTTCAAAAACATTAACCCAAAATAAGATGGCAATGTTATTAAAAGTCTTATAGAAACATTCAGTGACATTTTTGTTTTTTAAAACCTACAAATAACCTGTAATTTTAGTTCTCTGAGAGTTAATAAAACCTCCCAGGAAAACTGTCAAGGAACCAGAGTAAAACATTCTCAGAACGTCAGTGGAACGTAAAGATAAACGTTCCCAGAACAGGCAAAATGTTTAGTTCTGTTCTCGGAGCATTTTTTTTATTTTTTAAAGTTCAGTTTTACCCGTCAGGAAGCGTATGGCTTCGTTCCCAGAACAAATGGGAAACCAAAAATGTACGTACCCACAACTTCCAAGGAACCAAATGTGCGAGCTGGGATGTATTTGAACCGAGGTCTGTTATGTATACACTTGTGTTCTCACATGCTCATTTACATTTTGTTTACCTATTGTTTTGTCTCTGTCATTCTCTGTGTTTCAGTGTGGCAGACAGATCTGTGGTGGGGACATAGCGGTGTTTGCCAGCCGGGCGGGTCACGGGAGCTGCTGGCACCCTCAATGTTTCCAGTGTGCCTCTTGTACTGAGCTGCTGGTGGACCTCATCTACTTCTACCAGGATGGACAGATCTACTGTGGCAGGCACCACGCTGAGAGGATCAAACCGCGCTGCCAAGCCTGTGATGAGGTGATTGACTCTGCCCTGTCATGACTCTGCCACCTTCAAGAAATGATATGCTCACTGTGTATCCAGTCCACTGTCTGGTCATGCACTCTGTCTGCCCTGTCCTGTCAACAAATCTCTCCATACTATGTACGCTGTCTGCTCATATACTGTGCGACCCTCTGCTGTCCACAAAGCTCTCCAAACTATGTATCCACTCTCTGCTTATACACTCTCTGCCCTGTCTACAAATCTAAATTTTTCAAATCGCCACTCTTGCCAGTTCTAACACTGACTCTTATGAGGAGATTTGTATCTTTGGCAGACTTGTACTTCGGGGCTGGGAGAGTTTCTTTATTTGATTTACATGCCTGTAGACCCTAGAGGAGCATCTAGTCCCTCAATGAGACAGCCATATGTTGTTGTTCCACAAACACCTTTTAAATCGCTCTTCCACGTGCGCGCGCACACACCCACACAGAGTCTTGTTTAGACCCTTGGTATTTCTGACTTAAGAGATTAGTTGAAGTAGACTAATAGGTCTGTCATGACTGACCTTCACAAGTCCTTAGAGGATGTACACTGTCACACTGTAAAGACAGTCTTTCAGAGAAACATAGCTGTCATTCCACATGAACCAGAAATCTTCATTCGTGATGTGATTTGCTGAGCCTCTTACCCTTTTTTCCACCCACTCTCTTTCTCTCCCCCTCTCTCCCCCCCTCTCTCCTCCTCTCTCTCTCCCCCTCTCTCTCCTCCTCTCTTTCTGAACTGCAGATAATTCTAGCTGATGAGTGTACAGAGGCAGAGGGCCGACACTGGCATAGGAAGCACTTCTGTTGTTTTGAGTGTGAAGCAGCGTTGGGAGGACAGCGGTACATCATGAGAGAGTGCCGGCCGTACTGCTGCTCCTGCTATGAGTCACTCTATGCAGAGTACTGTGACACCTGTGGGGAACACATAGGTACTGGAACAACACAGGTCCATGTTTGCACAAAGGGAAACATATACAACCACTAACACAGAGAGAAGTATATAGCCACTCACACAGAGAAATATACAACCACTCACACAGAGAGAAGTATACACACTCGCACAGAAGTATACCCACTCAAACAGGGAGAAATATATACACAGACAATTTTCTTAGACCCGCTTTGTCTTCCAGGTATAGACCAGGGGCAAATGACCTATGAGGGCCAGCACTGGCATGCTGCCAAGTCGTGTTTCTGCTGTGCCCGCTGTCGGCTCCCCTTGCTGGGGCGGCCCTTCCTCCCACGTGGGGGCCTCATCTTTTGCTCCAGGCCCTGCTCTCTGGGAGAGGACCCAGATAACTCAGACTCGTGTGACTCAGCCCTCCAGAACCGGCCTCCTCAGCACAGACGCTGTGAGACAGATGAGAAGATCCAGCAGCCGCAGCGCTGCTCCCCACAGCAACCACCAGAGGGAGCCAACATCCCTGTTGTCCCAGGAGAAGTCTGCATTCATGCTGCACTGGAAAATAGACGTAGGGGCTTACTGTACATACATAGATGCAGATGGCATTTACATGTTATGTAGGTCATTCCTGAGCCTTTTTATTTCCCCAGCATGTAACAGCTTTGTAATACTCATGCACATAGATTATTTTACTTATTTAGCAGGCTCTTTTCTCCAAAGTAACTTTGATCACATGCTCAAAACAATAGATTTTAGAAAGTGTCAAAGATTACATAGCCTTTTCTATTTAAACAAGGTGGGTTTTATCTTCATTTCATCTGTCTCACAGGTGTTCACATCTCTACTAACGTTCCGAATGGAGTCCCCCCACCACTCAACGGTCATCCTAACCTCAGACGGTCCTACTCTCCCCTTCCCCATTGTCACTTAGCCAATAACTGGGGACCATCTTGTCCTGTCGACCAATCACTCAGCAGTTTGCGCCCTGGAGATTGTGGCAAGCATCCAGGCAGTAGTCTGGAGTTTTTAGGAGAGCCCAATGGCTATGCGGGACACCCCCTCACCAGTTTCAGTAGAGGAACGTCTACTGCAAACGACCGTGGGAACTGTGTGGAGAGAAGTAGTCAAGTTATGCAAGGTATTATACAAGGTATTATACAAGGCAATAAGATGCATCATAAGTTAAATTGGGACTGTTCGGAATGAAAAAGTTAACTGTGGTGCTCTGTTAGATACAATTGGCCACAAGCAAGAGTTACGTAGTATTCTATAAATCTGGAACCAAGTCTTACTCACCTCCTGTTATTGTGAGTTGATTGAACATAAATTGTATCCCTTGCTTTAAATGTATAAATGGAGGTATTTTATTTGTTTTCTCTCCCTCTTCCCAGTGTTTCCTCCCCCGAGGAACTCATCCTTACCTGCATCACTAAACCATCCCAGTCCTGCTGACCCTCTGCCCCTCCCGCCCCCTCAACCCAAGTCTTGTGATTTGATAATCAGACCAAGTCTGCACCAACTAGAGCCAAGCCCCCCTGACCCTAGCCCCCAATCAAGTCGAAGTGGGACAACCAGGGTCAGTTTCCGAGAGCCAATCAGCTGCAGCTACTCTGTGGATGAGGAGGAGGAGGAGGAGGAGGAGGAAGAAGAGGAGGAGGAGAGAAGAGAGGGGGATGAAGAACAGGCAGAGGAAGAGGGTGGAGGTTTTGGGAGCAGGTTACATATGCAAAGGGGCATTCCACCTCAAATGGACCTACTGGGTAAGAGACTGAACTTTCTTTTCCTTTTCGTTCTTTTTCTTTTCATCACAAATGCCAACCGTCTTTCATTTTTTTGCGTCTCCTCACAGATGGTTCATACCAACATCGTAGTTTACGGCGGGGGTGGAACCGTGGCCGTGTGGCTTCCGACTCCACTCTCCACCTAGGCACAGAGACACGTTTCTGTCACTCTCAGCCGGACAGGCCCCGTCTGGATGCTCTAGAAAGGAGACGAGAGAGAGAGAGTGTTTCCCTCTCTTCCCCTGTTATCACAGAGCCCCCATTACTCAACCTCCAGCCAACCCAGTACAACAAACATCAGGACTCCTGCTCCACCTGCTCCTCCTCCTCAGACTCAGAGGAAGATGGTTACTTCCTGGGGCAGCCTATCCCCCTGCCCCCCCAGCTAACCCACAGGCCCCAGTCTGTGGATGGAGAGAGGGAAGGAGAGAGGGATGGAAAGACTGAAGGAGAGAAGGACAGGGGGTTGAGAGACAGCCTGAGCAGGAAGAGAAGGGCCAATGGCCTTGGTGCAAAGGACAAAGACAAGAACTGTGCCATCTCCTAAGTTTGACCCTCACAGTGAAATTTCTGTTTTTCAACGATCAAGCCAATGTCCAGTTTCACAATGAAGGATAAATATGAATCTGTAACATGTGGGGATACTTTGAATACAACACTCCTATCCAGCAGACTCATTCAAAGATTAAACCACTACTATAAGAAGGCAAGAGGAAACGGAGAGAGTGACTGACTGTAAGATGTATTAGAGGGATCAGATATGAAATATAAATGTTATGTTTTGTGTTTGTATATTGTTTAGGGCACTTTTTTCCACAGTAGAGTGAATCTGGCATCTATCTAGGAAGTGCTGTAAGAACATTTCACTGTGTTCCCGCAGCGCATGTTGTAGGATTTACTCAGAAACGTGAAGAAATTCACTTTACATTTATATTCAAGTGAATTTGTGGAAGAGAATGCTCATTCCAGTATAAACATGTAAGCATTTTTTTGCGGGAAGTTATTCTTATCTCTATTTTTGTATAGGACCATCTAATTAATGTACATGAAAGATTTGGGGATTCCTTCTCAGATTCTACATTTCTTTGAGGGTCTTCATGGGCATTTGTCTCGCTCACTCACTCTCTGCTTCCAAACATGCACATTAGAGAGTTCTTCAGAAAATAATGTGCTGGCAGGGTTCAGTCACATTATTTCACCAAGGCCGATATCAACTAAGAAGCTGACTTTTCATGTTTTTGTAGCATACCATTTTTTTCTACTCTGAGTGTTATATGCAATGTTACACATTTTATGAGAATAATGATTGGAAATGTTTGTTAAACCAAATAGTTGGCTAAATATTCTGTGAGAACCAAAACAGAGTGTTGGTCCCACACAGTGAGATTGAAAAGACTATGTGCGAACCTGGACTGTGAACGTTGGTGTGTATGTTCATGTGTGTATGTTTTGACAACCTATCATATCAAAATGTATTTGTCACATGCGCTGAATACAACAGGTGTAGACTTCGCCGTGAAATGCTAACGAGCCCTTTCCCAACAATGCAGATTTAAAAGTAAGGAAAATTAGCAAAAAAGGAAATATTAACACAATAGAATAAGACTATATACAAGGTTCTAACTTTGATGTAAAGCCTCCCTATGTGAGCATATGATATTCAAAAAAAGAAATGGTGTACATTCACTGATTTTTAGATCAAAAACACATTTACTTCAAGTCTATTTTTATACTCTTGGGTGCTGGTTCCTGTTTTCAATGTTTTTTGTTGAAATGTAAAAACACTTTTTAAACAAACATAAACTTTTCAGAGATTGTGAGGAAACTACAGTTTCTGAAAGTTTTGTACTAGGAGAAATAAATTCATTGAAAACGACAATTTCTCATTTTCATATCAGAATATACACTGAGTGGACAAAACATTAGGAACACCTTCGGAATATTGAGTTGCACCCTCTTTTGCCCTCAGAACAGCCTCAATTCGTTGGGGCACGGACTCTACAAGGCGTCGAAAGCGTTCCACACAGGGTTGCTGGCTGACGTTGATTCCAATGCTTCTCACAGTTGTCAAGTTGGCTGGTTGTCCTTTGGGTGGTAGACCATTCTTGAGACACACAGGAAACTGTTCAGTGTGAAAAAACCCAGCAGCGTTGCAGTTGTTGACACTCAAACCGGTGAGCCTGGCACCTACTTCCATACCCTGTTCGAAGGCACTTAAATATTTTGTCTTGCCCATTCACTCTCTGAATGGCAGACAAGCACAATCCATGTCTCAATTGTCTCAAGGATTAAAAATCATTCTTTAACATGTCTCCTCCCCTTCATTAACAGATGACATCGATAAGGGATCATAGCTTTGACCTGGTTAATCTATCATGGAAAAATAATGTTTTGTACACAATGTATGTTTCATTCATTTCAATATTATGTTTCATTTTGACAATTAACACCAACGGTCCTCTTTTTACAGTCTATGGTCCACACACTGACCTTCTGATCAGAGATGGGTCTGTTATTGTCTAACAGGTTAATTATTACGAACACCAGCATGCTTTGAAGCATAAATCATTAGAGGAAAAGAAACTGTCATGTGACAGAACCCGGTCTACTTCCTTATGTAGGAATGATTGGTCAGAGTAGTCAGGTGGGGGAGGGAGTAGAACAAGGAGGAGGAGCAGCACATGAGTGGTCTGACAGGTTTGGCTGGTCTGTTGCTCCCTTCCATTCTGGAACACATTCACACGCTACAGTAGAATTCTACAGTTATCCTTTGTGGCGTGATGAGCTGTAGAGAGGCCTAGAGTTCCGTTGGGGACCTGTAAGATTCTACTTCCACTCTAAAGGTGAGTTTTCATTGGATTGTAAAAGCCTGAGTAAGTGTGCGTGTGTCCTAGGAACCAACGCCTTCAAACAAACAGGATCAAAGAACACTAGGACAAGACCCTATATAAGGCCTTGACTGTGTTTGTGTGAGAGGTCCTTTCAGTTTCATGTACATACCTGGCTTGTGTGTTTCTACAAGTCTTTTCTCATTAACCTCCTGGGTCATCCCATGGTGTTAGCTGTTTTTTCTTCCTAAATGGAACAAGCTGAGACTTGAGCCTGGGTTGAACGAGAAGGATCTGTATGTTCATTTTACATACCACTGTACAGAACTTTGTGTTCGGTATTACTGTACTTGGAGAACTTGGCCTAATAAAATAGAATGTCCTCTGCCCTCATTGACATGCATTGTACTGTGTGTACAGTAGGAGTGTGAGTGTGAGAGGAGAAGCAACATTGAGATAAAGAGATAAGGACATGCAGGTGAGAGTGCAGTGAGACAGTTGTTGCACCTGGTGGAATGAGAAACATGTTGAGAATGTGTCTGTCACACAGACTATTAGAGTGGTGTATTTTAAACTCACTCTTCCTCTTTCATAAAGCAATGAGTATGGGTTTGTCATTATCTTTGCACTTTATCTACCAACGGTGCATGACACCACACAATAGGAACATCTTTAGAAGTTAATAACAGGCCTACACTCTTAACTTCTTGTTCCCCAGTAGGGTCAGATACATGGAATCATTTCCCTGACCCAACCCCCCTTGTATCCAGCTCTCAAGTTAATGTTTATGTTGCTGTGGTCACTGATCTTCAGCAAATTTACTGGTGTAGAAAAAACCTATATAATGTGTGTTCTTCTAAGCAAAACAAATATTCAGATAACGAATTGATGATGACTGACTACAACTCCTAGATGGGTGGGTCAAGTGTTACGGTTTCAGAAATACAAACCAGACAACCTTGGGGTCTGCAGTCTAGAGGAAGCCCAAGCCCAGCACTACCCCCTAGCAACTGGGAGCTTTATTTAAAGATGGAGTGGCATTGTTCCCCTCTAACAGCTGTTGGGGTGTATGTATGGATATTCTTCCAAACAATAGTTTGTTGACAGCTGGTGAGCCCCCCCACCCCCACACTTTTCTTCAGTCCTCTCTCAAGCTCAGGCTTTTCACTGGCCTTACAATGAATGGAAATGAAGTGTGGAAGTTTATTGTGTTATGTTCTTGAGATCGATGGGTGCCAGGTGTAATTGATAAATGTTTGGACCCGCAGCCAATGGCCTGCATCCGACCCGTCCCTTTTCTATTCAGATGTATAACATTCTGTGTTGTGATTGGCTGCATCCTGGGGTTTTGTGGGTGCAGTGGGAGGAGCCATTATACTGTTGACTTACAATATCCCTGAATCATCCACAGCACTTTATAGTGCTTAGTGTGAGTTGCTGTATCAGTTACATTGGGGCAGTATCTCTGTATCTCTCCCTCTGTCTTTGAGGTAACTGTGAATTTATATTGATTGCTTGCTTGTATGTGTTGTCTCTTTCCTTTGACACATATATCTGATGGTGTGTAAATTGCTGTGTGATGGTGTTTCTCCTTTTTCTACAGAACATCCAGACTTTAAGGCACCAGGGATCAAGTGAGATCCCGTGGGAACTGGACGAAGAAGGACTCATATCGCCAAGAGAAAAATCCTGTCAACTTTCAGGGGACAGTAGGATTCTGGACTGATGGCATCCAAAGAAGTTTGACTTTAGGTGGCCAAAAACTGCAGGAGAAAGGCGGGAGTCAAGGACAACCCACCCATGTTACCTCCCACTCCCATCTCCAGCATGCATGTGGAGACCCCCCAGCCTGTCCTGACACAGCCGGTGAGGGCTGCTGGGACGCCCAACCCCAACCGCATCCTCATGCCAAACCGCCTCCTCCTCCAACCAAGAACAGCGGCAGCAGCTGAGCCCAGGCAGAGCGCAGTGGAGAGGCTGGCGGCAGACAAGGCTAAATACGTCAAGAGTCAGGTGGCCCGCTCCAAGCAGCAGCCAATAAAAGTGCCTCCGCCTGTCATGCGCAAACCTCTGATGTCCCCGGCTACCGGACTACGGCCAACCCGTAAGACCCAACCTTCTCGCTCTAACTACACCCAGCAAGGGAGTGCTCCATTGGACCTGGAGCACCTGAGTAACCTGATCAACGGGATGGGTGAGGCTGAAACTCCCCCTACCTCTCCCACCATGGACCCAGTGGAGAGTAGTCAGGCCCCTGACTGCCCCACCACCACTACCATCTCTCCCTGTCCCTCTCCGTTCTCTGCTGGGGCTGCTGAGGGGATCCCGACCCCCTGCCCTGAATGGTCCACCCCAGTCAAATTAAGGATAAATGCCTCTGGCCCACTAAGTCCTTCTGGATGTTCTGCTGCAGTGACCATACGTAGAGTGGACGTAATACCCCAACACCACCATACCATGCCAGTGAGGAAGCCCTTCAGAGCACGGCAGCAGATGCATCTCCCATTGCAGCCCATGGCTCTGCATCCACACACCCAGATCCACAACGCTATGTCACCTCTTCGTCTCTTCCACCCCCGAACTACCTATGCACCAGGCCCTGCATCTCTTAAACCAGTCCCAGCCCCTCCACCACAAGAACACACCCCAAGCCCCAACTCCCCGTCTACCCCCGTTCAGTTCCCAGCCAACTACCCTGTACTTCCGCCCTCCCCGTCGGTCACTCGCCCGTCCTCCGGTAGCTCCAGGAAACGGCCCTCTCTGACCCGCTCCAAATCAGACATGAGTGACCGTTACTCCCGGGCCAGTACTGACCTGGAGCGCTTCTTCAACCTGTGTGGTTTGGACCCTTCGGAGATGCAGGTGCTGAAGGGGCCGAGCTCTGACATTGTGTCCCTTGCACAGTTCCGCAGTGCCAGTGCTCCTGGGTCAGAGTGTGCAGGGCATGAGGGTGAAGAGGAAGAAGAGAATGGTGGGCCTGCAGAGCCGGCTCCCTATGGTGTCTCGGTCATTGAGAGGAACGCCAGAGTGATCAAGTGGCTTTATGGTATCCGCCAATCCAAGGATACTGCCAGGAGCACCAACATGTAGGGCCATGAGACTAATGTAAATAGAGGCAGGGGAGAAAAATATGGAGGTACACTTTAAACATAATTCCTGTACAGAGAAAAAACACTGGAGAAGTGTGACTGCCGTATGAACCAACCAATGACAATGAAAATGAAAGGAAGGGACTGATGTGTACTAATAGTGAAAGAAAATGTCTGTTAAAGCAGTATGATAGTGTTGGACATCATTTGTGCAAGATATTTGGTACTTTGTACTACCACCCGTTTCACATTTATTGACAAAAAAAGATAGCCGGTCAGATTACAAGTAAATTATCAGAATTGTGTTCTGTTTTTAAAAATGAGAAATACATCAACATATTTGTTTTTGTCTCATACTGGGGCTTTACAAGTCTTTATTTTTGGTTTGCTTTGTTACTGTATGTTCAGATCTGTTTCTAAATAAATACCATTTAACAATGTTAAAGTAAGCCGATCTGAGGTCTGTGAGTTCATCATTCATGTTCTCTGTTTTCGAGGGGTGCAGCTAGAGCGGGAAAAGGTATGTGGGACTGACTGGGTGAAATTACAGGAGAGTTGGGACTGACTGGGTGAAATTACAGGAGAGTTGGGACTGTCTGGGTGAAATTACAGGAGAGTTGGGACTGACTGGGTGAAATTACAGGAGAGTTTCACCAGATCATGGGAGTCCAATTCAATATGAAGTTTCTGTTGAACATTTGGCTTAGTGTGTTTATACTCCATTTGAACTTGAGCAACTCCTAATTTAATGACAACGTGAAACAATGATTTGATTTTTCATAAGCATTTATTTGGTTCTCCATCCTTGCAATGGACTACCATTTCCCCAAACACCTTTTTGCGTTATAACACTTTAGTGTGGCTTTACAGATGTTCCTGCTGGATGTTCTACAGGTCAGTAATGTTACTCATTGCCTGCATGTCAGTCAGTCAGTCAGTCAACTCCACTGTCTCATGTCTGTCTGTAATCTCTCTGGCCTGGAGTCCTTTCTGTCCCTGGCTCTTTTGCAGATTGAGGCCTTCTATGTTTCTCTGATCCTTCAAGAGGAACTGACCCATCCCTACCTTCAGGCTAGTGAGCCTCAGCGGTTTGACACCCATTGACAAACTCCTGCCATGGTTAGTGGATCTCAGTAATGCCGTCCATTTTTATATTGACTTTTGGCAGTGCTATCCATTCTAGCTGTCCTTCTCAGAGCATCCCTTTCTGTATCTTTGTGTTTTTCAGGGTGGTTGTCTCCATGCCTTTTGGTTTCTTCTCCTATGTCCTGCTGTAGTTCATGTCTCAAGCCTTCAGTGTTCCCTGGTACCTCACATCAAGCTGCCTGTTTGAGACCCTCATGACATCCAGCCTGTTATCTACTCTTCCTTCACACACAGTATGACCCGCCAACCCTATCTCCAAGTCTTTATCCTCTACATCCTCAACCACTGTTTGCCTTGCTCCATGTCTGTATCACCATGACTACTGTATGTATCCCAAACAAATCACTTGGCTGTCGCCTGATCTCTGCAGGGTTATTGCCGCTGCTTCTTGAGAATTACCTGACTGTATGAAACAAGAAGTACCATTTACTTTCCTTAGGGCATCGGTATGGATACTGCCTTCCATACTCTTCCTGTGTCAGTGTAACCATGGTTACAAGGTGCAATTCTTGAATGACTCTAGTTACAGTATCACAAACCCCTTTTTTTCACCATGGTTTCTGTCTCTTTCCTGACAGTGTATTAATGTGCCTTCCTTTTCGCTGAGCATGAGACACTCTGCCACAGCCTACAGTAAGAGCTTGATATCCACTGTCTCGTTTTTCATATTGTATTGACGAATTGCATGCAGTAACAATTGATAAAATCATATATTTCAGTTTTTCAGTCTCACCTGTCCCTTGGTCTGTATGTTTCTCCTTCTCTCTCTGATAGGAATGAGTGTGGAGCTGGTGGCCTCTGTGATTCAGGGTCAGGTTGTGGCTGTATTCTACACAGAGAAGGCTGGGGCATGTCAGCAGTTGGACCAGAGCCAGGAGCTGCCTCACAACACCCCTTCATCACAAATCGTTACTACAGACCATGGTACTACTTCCCCTCTGAGACACATTGCAAGTGAATGTTTCCCCGTCTCAAACCCTAGCCTAACCCAGCACTGAAGTACATACCGCTCTCCTACTATGTTGGTTTAGCAGCATTTCTTTGTCTGTGGAAATGAACTTACCTATAATGCCAGGGATATCATATTACACTAATTAACTGTCCTTAGCACAACAAAGGCCATTCGTGTGTGTGCATGTGGGAGCATGCATTTCAAGGACGTGAGTTTGTCTTGTTTGTTTACCCATAGGCCTGTGCGTTTTATGCATACATGTGAAGGACTTGTGTTTGTGTAGCCTTGTTTATCTGTGAGGTTTTGTGTATTTTTCCCCTGTTGTAAGGTTTTCCTGACCTCAGTGCTAGTCATGGGTGGGCTGTTCTTCCTCTGCTGCCTTGTCCTCTTCCTGGGGGTGAAAGAGCTGCGGAGTGAGTCAATGGTCAGAACAATGGAGTTAGGGTTAGTGTGGTCAGTTTAGAACTGCTAGAGCAAAGCACATGGGAGGTCAAGGTTCAGTAGAACGTGTTAAAGAGTCTAGAGCTGGGAGGTGACTAAATAATGGATAGGCTTGGAACTAAAGTAACTTATGACATGTCAGACATTTCTTCAGTTTTCTACAATACCAAACACCTCTCTCTGATTTTTGTCTCCAGCTCCCCTCTAGTGTGGATAGTGTGTGTCCTATCTCTCCACTCTAAAGATGCTAGTGTGCCATGTTCCTTGCCAACGACTGGGCCTTGGCTTTCTCTTTGCTGCACTTGCCTTCTGGATAAATCCTTGCCTGGACTGCATCCAAATAGATCAACAAAAAATGACAATCTTGAGTCAACTAATGCACATTTGTCCCTTAGATGTCCCTTAAACGTCACACATAGTTGTATCACACACCCTCTTGGCCTCAAAAGGACGGTCTGATTGGCTCAACACACAGATGACAGAACACAATTCTTATCCAATCTGGCATATCATACTCTTTATGATTTTATATATTTGTGTAGCTGGTATTCGTCTCTGGAAGCTAACCACTTATTCCTTATTAAAGGGCAAAAACTATAGCCACGAGACATTCTCTTGTTAGGACAAACAACCATCCCAGATATTAAACACTAACAGATTGCAGCAACTACAGCTGTTTCACTGTTACAGCCATCTCTGGTACGGGCTTGGAAATAGATTACAATCTCCATTGGTTTGTGAGCACAACATTGTTTCTCCCTTTATGACAAGTTTATGCTTACAGTAATAATAGTTTTTTTTCTTCGTATTTACTGCCAGTCTTCGTGGCCGTGTGTGATGCTAGGATTCAGCTTGGCAACCGTGTTCCTGCTGCCTTGGCGAGTCTGCAGTTAGAAGGCCACGACTCTGGCTTAGGGTTGTCTCTGCTCTCTACTGTACTCTGCTCCAGTTCTGTCTCTGCCTCTGTCACTCTGAATGACACTCAAAACACACAAAATGCTGACTTGATGATTCATTCATAAACCCCCATGACAGCCTGTCAAGTGTTGAATATTCTAATATGCTGATTTGTCACTTGGCCAGTTTACACTTCAATCGATTCACCAGACAGTGCTTGTTGCATAATCTGCGTTTGGTCTGATTTGCGAACCAGTCTCTTATTATTCATGTAGGTCCATCTACCAAACGTGGTAGATGACTTCACTGTGAAAAAAAACCTGCTGCAAGGACCTGGAGCAACTTTTTTTCTACTGCTACGCCTTCTGCAGTAAGCTAGGGGAGGCCTGTCTGTTGGAATCTCAACCATGACTAACATTGAGTCATACATCCACCTACTCCTCCTCTCCATTTCTCTCCTCCTTATTATGTCAAATCTGATTTCATGTTTCTATCACCATATCTCAATTTATGTTGTGTTCATGCATGCGTGTATCATTTGTTTGTATGCTTGTTTGTACTGCAGCTTTGTGGGGTACACTATAAAAAAGGGTTCCAAAAAGGTTCTTCAACTGTCCCCATAGGAAAAAACATTTTGGTTCCAGGTACAACCCTTTTTGGTTTCCAGTAGAACCCTTTTGGGGAAAGGGTTCTTCCTGGAACCCAAAGGGGTTCTACCTGGAACCAGAAAGGGTCCTTCAAAGGGTTCTCTTAGGGGGACAGCCAAAGAACCATTTATAGGTTAAAGAGTGTACTGTGCAGTTGCCTGTAGACAAAGTGAGGACATGATGACTGCTCTGATTGTACTGTTTGCCCCTGTGCCCATCACCCTGCTGCTGGTAGGGCTGGTCTTCTTCCACCTGTACCCCATCAACGAGGAATGACGCCTCCAGCTCCAGAGAGAGCAAGGCAGAGAGTGAGTCATGCACACTCTTGGCTCTCCTAAGAGGCTGCTTTAGCGCTCTTGCTCTGACAATAGCTTCCTCTCTAAATCCAACATACTGCCTCACACCTTCACTTACACATACCTGCGTTTATGCTTCTTCTCAAACATCCTGCTGCACACTTCCTCTTGATGTTTTGTATTTGCATAACATTAAATATATGTAGCTAGCCCTAGGCCACTAACTGTTCTTGTTTTCCCTCTATTCAGTGTTGAAGCCATACATTCAACTGATAGAGGAGATGGGCTCAACACGCAGTCGTCAGTCAAGACGCCAACCACCTTTTTATTTATTTTAATTTTATTTAGCCTTTACTTATCTAGGCAAGTCAGTTAAGAACAAATTCTTATTTACAATGCCAGCCAAACCTGAACGACGCTGGGCCAATTGTGGGACGCCCAATCACGGCCGGATGTGATAGACTGGATTCGCACCAGAGGCTGTAAAATATATTTTGATTTTGGTTACTACATGATTACATAGGTTTTATTTCATAGTTTTGATGTCTTCACTATTATTCTACAATGTAGCAAATAGTACAAATAAAGAGAAATCCTTGAATGCCCTCCATACTTCCAATTGTTTGTATGGGTTACCTTCAGATATCCCATGACACTTGTGTGCTTGAGCGTATCCCCTTTCCATAGTGTGGTCATAATACTGTAGTTATCAGTTCAAAACTGATATCTCTAGTTTAAATTGACTGATTTTGATGGGGATTTTTAAAATAATGTTACTTAGATTGACGAACTGGTTAATGTGAAAACATTATTACAGTCCTGACAACTCGCGTAGCTATTCCTGATATATATATACTTACTAGAAACAATTAACACCAAGCTCACAAATAATTAATACATAGCACATTTTAAAAGTGTGTAATTGTTGGCAGCCATTTTTTTTTAACAACCAGGAAGATGAAGTGGTCAAGGTCACACCTCACACATGATAGAATTGAAAAGCCCAGACTGTCCACTCAGGAGAACAGCACTTAATACAGTAGCTTGTATGAGATACGGACCAAAAACTGATGCCCACTAGCGAAGGACAAAAAGGAATTGTCTCAGGAGGATATGAACGATTAGGCATTCATTCTCATCATAACTGGCATTGGCCCATTTAATTGCGGTTGCCCTCTTCAATGCGTTGGGGCACATTCATTACATTGATTCTGTTGCAAAACGTTTCTTAAACAGAACAAAAGGGGGCGGGATCTACCTCCAATATATCCAATAGAAACTCCCGTTTTAGTTGCAAAACCGAACGTTTTGAAACTGTTTGGACTAATGATTACACCCTTGGACTTCCAGTTCCGCTTACAGTTTTGTGCGTCGGAGAGCGAAAATGGGAGTAGAAATCGAGACCATAACCCCGGGTGATGGTATGGAACAAACAGCAAATATGATTAAATTGGTTAAGTGGATATAGCTAAATTTGTTTACATAAGGCCTGGCTAATTCTCACCCTTTCTTCAATCTTTTAGGCCAGACATTTCCCAAAAAAGGGCAGACATGCGTTGTGCATTATGTCGGTAAGTCAGCGAGCTAGCTAGCTGGTTAGCTTAGCTAGCTATTGTCAGTTTTCTACTTGCGTCGGCAACATAAGTGTTGTGGTATTTGTTGGACAATCTAATATGCAAAGCTGATATAGTCTGATAAACTACGTAACAATTGCCACACCATTTTCTTATCTAATTAAAAGTACGTCGTTTTTCTACGACGAGTAGCTAGGTAGTTAGCTATAATGGCTACCTACACACCCTAACTAAACTAGCTAGCTAACACTAGCTTATAGCTTGACAGTTTTCTGCTGAAAACCAGTGATAATTAATTATTAAGACTGGTGTTAACCAACTTTCCATTGTGCAATAGCTTTATCAGTTTACTGTGGATATTTATTTATCCAGGGGATTTTGATATGGGTGCTATCAAACGGTAACTAGCTACTTGCATTTTTGTCCCCTCACAAATACTGTAACGTTCGCTAAACCGATCTATGACTTTCTTTCAATACTCTATTGCACGCAGGCTCACTGACTGATGGAACCAAGTTCGACTCATCCCGGGACAGAGGCAAGCCTTTCAAGTTCAAGATTGGCAAGCAGGAGGTGATCCGTGGCTGGGAGGAGGGGGTTGGCCAGGTAAGGTTCTCCTGGGTGTGTGGCCCAGTTGGTAGAGCATGGCGTTTGTAATGCAGGGTTCAATTACCACGGGGGACCAGTACGAAAAATGTATGCCCTCACTACTGTAAGTCGTGAACCACTCTGGATAAGAGTGTCTGCTAAATGACTAAAATGTAAATGGAATGATTAAACCATTTGTTTCATTCGTTTGGAAAATTTAAAAAAATGGGGTTAGGAGTGATTTGTAAGGACACAATGGGAGGGTTATGTTAATGAATGACATCTTCAAAATAGGACATCTTTTGTTTCAGATGAGCGTGGGCCAGAGGGCGACCCTGACCTGCACGCCGGACTTCGCCTATGGCAGCAAAGGGCACCCTGGCATCATCCCACCCAACTCTACACTGATCTTTGATGTGGAGCTGATGGGCCTGGAGTGAAGCCTGTGTGCACTTGTTATGTGTTTAATTCCACTCAGATTTTCAGGGTGAGAGAATTCTACAAAAAATCGTCTACAATAATTGCGCTCCACTGTTGGTGTTTAACTACAGAGTAGATTACAGTGGTAAGAGCTTAAGAGCTCATTAGAATGTGTGTAACAAGCTTTGGTGCTCATCTCCCATAATCCCCTCTGTCGCATCTCTCCTGTTAACCATAGAACTATCCCTGTCCCCCTCTGCAGGTTGACTCCTATCTCGGGAACATGGAGGAAAAGGCTAAAGGAAGATTAATGCACTTGACTCCTGTAAAAGACTGTCTAATAGCTTCAGCACTTCACTCTCCTTTCCATTTAGATTCAAATGTGTTTTTGTTGCTTGCTTAATACCTTATCCTTGATCTAGCTTGTCGTAGGACACCCTAACAAGTCATAGGCCATACCTTTCAGATATCATGTCATTTTATTCTGTTATGTATGTTTATGGTATTTTTTTTTGTTTTGTTTTTTTACTTCAGATTTGTAAGTCATGCCTGCCATCAGGGGTAGGTACTGGCAAAATTTGGGATAAAGTATCATTACACACATTAAATTTGATCTATTTCTTGTGGCTCTGTGAGTGGCCTTGCTTTAGAAACTTTTTTGAAAATGTGGACATAAGTGATTTAAAAATATTTAAAAAAGACTACCTAAATGGATCAGGTAATGTCATTTGGATTACAGAAGTTGACTTAAATTAATATTAGTGATGTTTTGATATAGATTTTTTCAGTTGCATCAACTTTCTGTATGAAACACTGAATAGCATGGCACACTCTGTTGGCAAGACCATATATATATATATATATATATATATATATATATATAAAAATGCATAATTAAAGGTCATTATTATAGTACAGAACTCGCAGAGTATGCTGACAAGTATAGTTTCCTCTCAAGCAACAAAATGGGTCAATTTCCTATGGTGTGTTTGAATAAAAAATATCCTTTAACACCCAGTAGGCATGATATTGTGTTTTTAAAATAGGATATATAGGAAAGAAAAAATGTCTACATTAAATGTTACTTGTGTCACTGTTTTTATTCTGTTGTGCAGTATCTGAGAAATGGTTCTCCACTGTAGACCAATTCTAGTGATGCTCTGAGAAGTGCTAAGGACATGTTTGAAATCCATTACTAATCACAGGGGAATGCAAAATTGAAAACCTTTGTTCTAATAGCAAAACTTGATCTGTGATAAAAATGTTTTTCATACCCAGTACCACAGCACACATTGTCAGGAACATCAGCAAACTATGGATATGTAAAATTGCCCCCCTCCCCAATGAGTCAACTCTCACCCCATTGGTTAATAAAAATGTATTATATTCCTCATTAAGAGCTTTGGATATGTTCTAACAATGTCAAAAAGAGACTTCAAATGTTTTTATTTCATATTGATTCCCATGTGTCTAATTCTCCCGAAGCAGACTTCAATAGATGACAAACCGACAAAGGCAACTTTCAGTTTATTTTCAAAGGGAAGAAGAAATACATCCAGGTCTATTTACACTTTGTATTCTACAGCTTTTTTGTGCAATTTTACCAATACTTGTAAAGACTTCATCATAGCTTTTTCTTATTGCTTTTGACTTATGAAGTTGAATCATTGAGAATCTATCACTGTAGCATTAGCGGCATAATGTGGCTCAAAAGTAGACTTGCATGGTTAATGTTTGATGAAACGTAAAGTAGTATAGTCCTAAAAGTGGAAAAAAGTGCAATGTTTGAAAGAAATATCTAGCCTTTTGAAAATAATTTATAATTTCCTAATATTGTAAATGTTGAAATTCAACAAATGTATTTCCAACAAATACATACATAGCTGGCATTGTACTTGCTTTCAGCATTTGGACATGGATAGTGACAGTGCTAGACTTGTTCAGAATTTTACTCTTATCCTTTAACTATTAATACAATTAATGAAACCAGAAGATAAACGTTTGATCCCTGAAAAGTAATAGATTCCCAATCTCCCATCTGTTGTGCAAACATATCTACTTTCCTCATCTATTTTCTTGAGAAAATTATTTTTCCAAATACATTCAACTCAAACTCCCACTCAGGTCCCTCATTGACTTAGCTCTAAAAGAAAATGTTGCTGATGTTTAACAAGGTGAACCATGTTCACCCCAATTTCAAAGACAACGAGAAGATTCACGGAGAATACAGTACGTCAAAGTGTTCGAGGTTCAAATGTAGCAGGTGTGTATTTGAAGGTTCTGTTTAAGGTGAGTTAATGGCAAAGGGTTGAACATTTCTCAGGTTTACATGCAATGAGTTGTGCAGTCATGGGAGCCACTGTAGACCAGTGGCAAGAAGTTCACGCAGGCTCACGCATTCCCCATCAAATCACTATTGCATTTGATTTCCTAGATAGTTAGGCATTATTACAAATCTAACAAACAAATCATGTAAATCTCAAGGTCATCCTCAAATCAGACGTGGTGGGTGGAGAATAAAAAGCGATATAAGTTCAAGTCAAAATCAAAGTGATTGCTGTTCTGGCTGTGACTCGTTAGAGGTTGGGGTTGCATGGTTGCTGTGAGGGAAGTCAGGGGGCTAAGGAGTAAAGTTGTCAGATATTGGACGCCCCATTCATGCTTGTGGGGCCACGTCCCCCGCGTCGCAGAGAGAGAAGGGCCACAGCGCAGCAACCCCGTAGCAGAGAACCAATGTGGTACACAGGCATGACCTCCCGCGGGGCCCCATGACACAGCCAGGCCACCGTTGGCACCACCGGCATGGCCACTGCCAACAGGTCCACCAGGAAGTATCGGCTCCAGAAGTTCCGCTGGGGAGCACCGTCCACCCCCTCTTCCCCTCCCACAACGTTTTCACCGTCAACTTCAACAGCCTCCACCCCTGTCACACCTCCTTGCCTCTCTGGTGATAACATTGGCCCAGGCTTGGGCTGGCAGGTTTGGGCCACTGTTGGCATCATTGTCATCTCCACATGGCCATCTGGAGACAGTGGCTCTAGGCTGTAGGAGAGCTGGGGAGGAGGGGAGAAAGACAAGGAGGGAGGGAACAGCTGTTGCTCTGAGTAGGCTGGGGTGATGTTGGTTGTTGCCAGGGAGATGATGCTCAGCTCCTCTCCCCCTCCTTCCTCTGAGACCCAGGTCATGGTGGGGCTGCAGGCCTGGGATCGGACCTCCGGTTTTGCCTCCCTCACGGGGATAGCAGCAGCCGCCGCCACTGCAGCCGAGGGCTCCTCCTGGGGGAGGTGAAGGAAGAGGTGGTGATGAGGGAGGTAGGTGTGTCCACTGCACCTGCAGCTGTTACTCAGGGATTGGCAGGAGTGGGAGACGGGCAGCACAGCCCCTCCACTGCAAAGCCTCTCGTAGGTGGAGGAGCGTGGCATGGTAGAGGAGGGGCCGTGGACCAGGGCGGGGCCAGACGGGGTTTGCTGCTCTGACAGAAGGGCCGCCTCCAGAAGCAGGTGGGTCCGCCCCCTTTCTACCTGTGCCGCTGCACGCAGGTCAGGCCCTGGGGCGTTTCCATTACGGTCCACATAGAGGGCCTCACTGCTCAGCCGGGTGTGGGCGGTGCTGCGGCTCAGGGTGCTGGCTGGGGAGCACCCACAGGAGCGGGACTTTGTAGGCCGGGGTCTCTGCGGTGAGAGGTATGGCTTTTTGTCATAGGGGGCTTTTTCTGGGGTGCCGAGATTTGATCGTACTGTCTCCACGACCTCGTGCAGGTGCTGGATCTCCCTGCGCGCCTGCTTCAGAGCCAGCTGGGCCTCGACACGGTGACACTCTTCCACTATCCAGTCCTCCTGCATCCGACACAGCTGGGTCTTCATCTCAGCTATCTCACTGTCCCTGAGAGAGAGGGAAATAGAGAGAAAAAGAGAGGTTGAGAGTATGAGGGCTACATAGGGCAGAGAATCAATATGTGGTACGCCTTAAAGATGGAATCTGCATTAGGGGAAAGAGCACCACTGTCCACCCCAGCACTTTAGTTATTGTTTTGTGGACAAAACTGAGGTGAGGTGCGTCGAGCAGTGTGGTAAAAAAATGGCAGTACATATTCTGCTGTTCTATCGCATGTACAATGATGTCAGGTGGGGGAGGGGGAAAAAACAGTGTTTGTTGTTTGCAGCTGTTTATTGTTGTAATATTCCAAACAGACGTGGCAGTTTCAACCCCCAAAAAATTGTATTTGACCAGATACAATGATATTTTACAGTAAACAAATTGACAACAAACTTTCGGCATGCTTATAGGGAAGGACATTCAACAAGCACAGCACTTACACAAATGACTGATGATTGGTTGAGAGAAATTGATGATAAAAAGATTGTGGGGGCTGTTTTGTTAGACTTCAGAGTGGCTTTTGATATTATCGATCATAGTCTGCTGCTGGAAAAAAAAGGATGTGTTATGGCTTTACCCCCCCTGCTATATTGTGGATAAAGAGTTACCTGTCTAACAGAACACAGAGGGTGTTCTTTAATGGAAGCCTCTCCAACATAATCCAGGTAGAATCAAGAATTCTCCAGGGCAGCTGTCTATGCCCCTTACTTTTTTCAATCTTTTCTAATGACATGCCACTGGCTTTGAGTAAAGTGTGTCTATGCATGTGGATGACTCAACACTATACATGTCAGCTACTACAGCGACTGAAATGACTGCAACACTTGACAAAGAGTTGTAGTTAGTTTCAGAGCGGCTGGCAAGGAACAAGTTAGTCCTAAAACTGAAAGCATTGTATTTGGGACAAATCATTCACTAAACCCTAAACCTCAACTAAATCTTGTAATAAATCATGTGGAAATTGAGACAATTGAGGTGACTAAACTGCTTGGAGTAACCCTGGATTGTAAACTGTCATTGTCAAAACATTTTGATTCAACAGTAGCTAAGATGGGGAGAAGTCTGTCCATAATAAAGAGCCGCTCTACCTTGTTAACAGCACTGTCAACAAGGCAGGTCCTACAGGCTCTAGTTTTGTCGCACCTGGACTACTGTTCAGTCGTGTGGTCAGGTGCCACAAAGAGGGGCTTAGGAAAATTGCAATTGGCTCAGAACAGTACAACACAGCTGGCTCTTGTATGTACACAGAGACATAATATTAATAATATGCATGTTAATCTCTCATGGCTCAAAGGGGAGGAGAGATTGACATCATCACTACTTGTATTTATGAGAGGTATTGAAATGTTCAATCCACCAAGCTGTCTGTTTGAACTACTACTGCACAGCTCGGACACCCATGCATACCCCACAACACATGCCACAAGATGTCTCTTCACAGTCCCCAAGTCCAGAACAGACTAAGTGAGGCGCACAGTACTATATAGAACTATGACTACATGGAACTCTATTCCACATCAAGTAACTGATGCAAGCAGTAAAATTAGATTTAAACAACTGATAAAAATATACCTTATGGAACAGGGGGACTGTGAAGCAACACAAACATAGGCACAGACATACACACACACACAATAACATACGCACTATTTTTTTTATTTTCTTATTTAACCTTTATTTAACCAGGCAAGTCAGTTAAGAACAAATTCTTATTTACAATGAAGGCCTACTTTTGCTGGACCCCAGAAAGAGTCATGGGGATCCATAATAAATACAGTAGTCCATGAAGGATTCCAGATTTAAAAGGTGATAGAGGCAATAGAGAAGTCTTAGAAATACTATCCCAGGCCAGGTTCTGTAGTGAAATGCTAGACCGTTATTGATGTTGCTATTTTTGTAATCATAATGTGGTTGAATACAACCAGCTGGGTTGTGGAAGAGACACTTCTATGATATCTACAATATGCTATTTTTAAACAAGTTAGCCACTATTCTGCTTCTTTGTCACGACGCATCCCTTTAGACTCACCTGTGCTGCAGCCTCTGGACATTCTCCCTCAGCCTGGCTCGCAGGTGTCTGATACACACCTCCTTCTGCTGCAGCGGGGTGAGGTACTGCTCTGGTGTGGGGGGCCAAATCCCATGGTTATCACTGCAGGTTGCATGCTTCACCTGATGCCTGGGTTTGCACAGGGGTGTGAAGGAGAGTTTATGGCGATTATCAGTTATGCATCAGATGGTCAGATAATGAACTGTAAAGAACTGTCATCATAAGAGAGGCTGAGGAAGAGGAATTAGTTTTCACTGAGGTGAGCAGCCTGCTTTATATCTTATGAGTAGATGTCAGTGGGGTTTTTATGCAAGCTCGGCACCTTTCGATTTTCATAATAAATTATGAATCTCAAGACTACATTACATTTTTTATTTGTCCTTTTATTGCAGGGCCGATGCTGCACCTTATTCTAAAAACATTTGCTGTTTTCTTCGGAATCATCTTTATTGCATGATATTTTGGCCTCGACCTAAAAAAAACTATTCTTAAAACAAAATTATGTTTGCATGTGTCTTGCATTTGATGTACAGATGCTCTGTTTTACTTAGGTGTGCCAGGATATGTCCGGGCTGTAGGACTACCCTCACTAGCCCTGCCGGGGTAAGTGTTGGCATTGGAGGCATCGCTATAGGAATGGCGCCCACTGCTAGTGGCCACTGGCTGCCTGTAACAGAGAGGCAATGTTAATGTTACATATTGATTGGACTTATCTTCAGTCACTAACATTAAGAAAACAAACTAAATCAATGCATTGTTTCCAACAACTCACCCACTATACATGTGGCACTAAATTACCCTAGTATGCGTGTGCTTCTTGGTGCCATCATTTTCATACATCATCACTTTCACACAGTAGCAAAAATACCATATAGGGAGTGAAGGGGGCAGCATTACCTGCGCTGTCCTGCAGAGGGCTTCCGGCTTTGAGGGAGTGACATGGGTGTGGACCACCTGCTGCTGGCTCCAAGAGGAAAACTAGGAAGATGGCTCAAAGATGGACTGCATAATACATGATGTACAAACATAGAGAAAACCGAATGGATGTAGTCAGGAGGTAATCTGTTAAAAACTACTGTGGAAAAGCAATACATTTTGTGGACATTTCCTCTGCCTACCAGATACCACTTTTAATCTCAGGGCAAGGACATGGTCCTATGTCATCCCACAGGGCACATAGTGGTTGAAACACTTAGAATTTTGGTTGAGATGAAGACGTGAATGCAACATATACATTATTAATTTGTTGTCAACACAACCAAATGAGCATTTTAAGGAGATGTATTTTCTGTGTGGATAGTTCCATCTGTGACACTTAGTCTGGCTTTAATTCCAGTTTGTCTACAAATTGATAAAGCAAGCTCGTGAGCAGTAGATATCCGCGGTTATAAACCCAGGGTCGTTACAATACAGTAAAAAGCCTAAAGTTAAGGCCATTTTACAAACGAATGTAACAGTATTTATTCAACCTTAAAATGAGTAACACATTCTTGGCCACATGTTTAGGTTAGCCTAATGTAACTATAAATGACTTCGTATGTAATCATAGCAAGCGTACATGTTCAAGATAGCATGCAAAGGTCACAGGTCTGTGGAGATCTTCACAATTGCTGTAATAATCTGCATAGAATCTTGAACAAATTGTTGTATAAATTCAAAATATCTGACATTGTATTCCCATTTGAACTTTGTTGTGCTTTTAAAATGGTTGAAAGCGCAGATAATACATTTAGATGACAAAATAAAGCAAAACATCTGACATTGTTTTTCCATTGGAATTTAGTTGTGCCTTTTAGATGGTTGAAAGCATAGTGATAACACATCTGCATATCAACAAACTTTTGGCTGTCTTTTTTGAGTGGGTGAATAAAGGTTGAAATCTCATTGATCAACGTCTCAACCAAATATTACCCACATTTACACATTGAAATGATGTGGTGTGTCCAGTGGGATGGACTCATATGGTGCATTAAAAAAACACATTCAACATAAAACAATTAAGTATTTTGACGGTTTGTTGTGGCCCTGCCTGTTAGGAGACCATTGATGAGTAAACCAGTCTGGCTATCAGGAGCTCTTCAACAGATAAAGAAGCCTTTCACAAGACAGACCAGGAAAAGCACAGGGGATTCTGTGAGTTCATCGCCATCTCACTGCTGCACACGCCATCCCCGGTAACCACAGACAGATGGGACTAAACATATATCAAAATCCCATGAAGAGACCCAAACAGCAAAGGAAATTACAAAACTATGACAGCCCAACTGGGACAGGGACATATTTTAAAAAGTGCTGTGCAAAACAGGATTGCCTCATCAGCACTTCTGAGGCTGTGACTGAGCTGAGCAGCATAGCTTTGCTGTACTATCAAAGATTAAAAACAATCTCAAACAATAAGGGAGCAAAAAAAGTATGATCAAAGCAAAAAACCCTGCTGAGCACAAAGCAGCGAATATACAAAAACAGCATACCTGTGATATGTTATATCGGTGTCTGTAGTCACTGTGTCAAAAGGACAGTTGAGGACAGAGTGCATTTGAGCAACACAGGAAAGTGGCAGAGGCAGGGCCTACCCTACAGTACCCTTGGATAATGATTGAGGGGCCCCTGTGCAACAGGTGGTGGGGACACGCAATGTACTGCTTACGTAATAGTGAGCATCAGGCGGCATAACTGTAGGATGGTGAATTAACAGGTTGCTTGTACGCCGTATACGATCATTTGATTAACATGCAGTAATAGGCCTATGTCCGTAGTAGGCTACCTAGTTTTCGTGAAATTACCGAATAAAGTTCAGCATAGTGCTTTACATCATCTGTAGAATGCCAAAGGGCAAAGAGCGTTGTGGTTTCGTCCTTGAACAAACTGAATATTCCCTTCACAATATTTTTTTCGATAATAAAGCCGCGCGCAATGTTGACGAATTGACAAGGAGCTGAAAGACATGCGAAATATCAGTTTCAGCTCCGTGCAACATACATGGAAATGATAGAAAACAAATAGTAGTCTACTATAGATTATATGCCAGTATAAATCTTTTAAAAAACATCCTACCAGCCAACATCATTTTCCGGTGAACCTAAACATCCCATCCAATGTTTTGAATCTTCAGGATGAGGCAGGAATAGCTGACAAACTAATTACGTCCAGGCTGTGCCCTACATAGGCAACTGATAGGGGATATAATACAAGCCTCCTCTCATGCAGCGATTACCCGACTGTGATCTCTGACATAACAGTACAGTAAAGATGACACGATTCCCAACATTTATGGTACCATATTTGCCAGGCCGATAAATAGTCCTACATCCTGGAGTAGAATTGGTCCCCGCAGGACTTCTGGTGGAATGCGTGTGAACGGTCACTATTGGCATTTATCTGTACATGGATGCTGTGCTGCTGATGAGAATCCATGCCGAACCGGCCATGAAGTGAACAGAGGCAATTGCGTAGGACTACACTGCAACGGATTCTCTTAAAGAGACAGTGGATCATGCCGCATCATTCGGCAATTATCTAACACCTACCATTGCTGGGGATAGTCTGAGATAAAAGCTTGTTAGGCAGTCTATTTACAAGTGTCAAGGGCATAAGGGACAAGGACATAATCAGGGCAACAGTGATGTAGGCATGTAAAATTCAACAGACTCATTAAAATCCTTGCCATTGTATCAGCATTACACATACAAGTATTAGTTCATCCTATGGTGAATTTGTACTTCTTTTAATTGAGACTTTACACATTAATTAAGGCTCTTATCATTAAATAAGATTTACTGGGTATATTTACATAGCTTTAAGAATAAAAACACAGTAACAAGTAAAAAAAATAGCTAAAGTTAAAAACACTACCAAAACCACCCTTATTACTGAAATTGGTCAATCTAAAAAATCTTAGTCTGTCAGCATAATAAATAACAAACCATATTACTCAAACAAGTAAAGCACCTGAACAAAATAACAGAACATTCATAAACTTTTACTGTGTCCCAAATCAGACGATAACTCTGTCCAAATAATGTCTTGTAGCAAGCCTTGTTTTCTCATAAAGGGAATGAGTAGCTAACTTGGGTTTGGACCCTGGGAGATGCATTGAGGTACCATAACTATCTCAGTAGTGCTTGTAAGTGCTTTATGTCACAACCCAGTTTGGTCACTTTTATCAAAATTATATTTATTGGTGTATTCAGTTCTCAATCAGCTACCCTCCTAAGGTCCACATTTGACGAGGGTGTCAAGACCACTACAGAGTTTGTGCAGTTGTTGACAGAGCAGTGAGTCTATGAACAAGGTGTCTTCATATCAAAACCTCCTCCTCCTTCCTCCACTACGAGTCCTCCTCTACGTCTCATAGAACCTGGGTCCAGGAGTGGCCATAATGTCAGCGTAAGGCTCGCTTTGGTGCAGGTCGAGGGCCTGTTGTTTCTTCAGCACCAGAAGGCAGAAGAAGGTGGCTGCGGCCTGGGAGCGACTGTTCCTCTCACACAAAGTCTTCAGGCTGAACATGGCATTGCTGCTCTGAATCTGTTCAGGGATGTCAGGACAACATAGAACATGAACATTTTGTCTCAGGGATAGGTCAGTTTCTGTTTTATATGAAGGATAAATGTCAGATAAGGGAAAATCCCATCTGTTTGTTATAACACAACACACAATCACAGCAATTTCATTTCCACTGATTGTCCCCTAATCCTGCCCAATCCTCTTTAATATCCCTGTCCTCAGTGACTGAGGATTTCTGGGTCAGATCGTAATCGAGCTAACAAGCTAAGTGTAAGAATGGATGCCCTGCTGCATAGGGGTATCAGGTTCTTACTTTGAGAGCATTTAGTAGTTTCTGTGCTCGGCTGGTCATCCTCTTCTCTTCCAAGTCATCCTGGCTGTCCACCATAGACTGTAGTTTGAGATAGCAACACATTACAGAGTGTACCGTACGTCACACCGCACTCATGATGACCGTGTGTGTTTGTATGTGTGTGTAAGTGCGTGCAAGTGTGTGTGTGTGTATATACAGTCAGGTCCAAAAGTATTTTGACAGTGACACAATCTGCATAATTTGGGCTCTGTATGCTACCACAATGGATTTCAAAGGAAATAATCAAGACGTGCTTAAAGTGTACTTTCATCTTTAATTTAAGGGTTTTGTCAAAATTATTGTATGAACCGTGTAGGAATTACAACCATTTTAATACATAATTTTCAGGTCTCAAAACTAACATAATCATAAATTAAATTGTGAATTTTAATACTTGGTTGCAAATCTTTTGCAGTCAATGACTGCCTGAAGTCTAGAACCCATAGACATCACCAGATGCTGGGTTTCCTCCCTGGTGATGCTCTGCCAGGTCTTTACTGCAGCTGTCTTCAGTTCCTGCTTGTTCTTGGGGCCTTTCACCTTCAGTTTTGCCTTCAGCAAGTGAAATGCATGCTCAACTGGATTCAGGTCAGGCGATTGACTTGGCCATTGCAGAACATTCCAAAAAAGTATTGGGTTGCTTTCACAGTATGCTTCAGTCTTGAAGGAGTTCCCACATATACCGAGCACTTGTTGGCTGCTTTCCCTTCATTCTGCAGTCCAACTCATCCCAAACCATCTCAAATTGGGTTGAGGTCAGGTGATTGTGGAGGCCAGCAAAGCACCCCCACACAACTCCTCCTCCACGCTTCACGGTGGGAACCACACATGCGGAGATAATCCGTTCACCTACTCACAAAGACACTGCAGTTAGAATCAAAAATCTAAAATTTGGATTCATCAGACCAAAGGACAGATTTCCACCGGTCTAATGTCCATTGCTCGTGTTTCTTAGCCCAAGCAGGTCTCTTCTTATTGGTGTCCTTTAGTAGTGGTTTCTTTGCAGCAATTCGACCATGAAGGCCTGATTCACGCAGTCTCTGAACAGTTGATGTTGAGATGTCTGTTACTTGAACTCTGAAGCATTTATTTGGGCTGCAATTTCTGAGGCTGGTGAAGTTATCCTCTGCAGCAGAGGTAACTCTGGGTCTTCCTTTCCTGTGGAGGTCCTCATGAGAGCCAGTTTCATCATAGCACTTGATGGTTTTTGCAACTGCACTTAAAAGAAACTTTTATAGTTCTTGAAATGTTCCGTATTGACTGACCTTCATGTCAAATTAACTTTTAAGAAGGCACACTTGCTAATGGAAATGCATTCTACCTCCTGAAGCTGGTTGAGAGAATTCCAAGCGTGTACAAAGCTGTCATCAAGACAAAGGGTGGCTATTTGAAAAATTTGTTTTCACTTTTTTGGTTACAACAGGATTCATGATTCCATACAATGTAGAAAATAGTAAAAATAAAAGAAACCTTTGAATGAGTAGGTGTTCTAAAACTTTTGACTGGTAGTGTATATGCATGTCTGTGGGTGTATTCAAAGCATGTGAAAGCACCTGTGTGTTCCGTGGTACAGTCGATGGAGTTTCCCTTTCCATTCCAGAAGGATGAACATATATGGAATCCTCAGACGGGAGCTCAGGTTGAGAGACCTCCAACCTGCTCCCATCCTGAGAGACAAGAAAAAGAGGGGGAAATGAGAAAGAGGGATCAAGGAAAGTTGTCAGACAAAGATAGACAATAGGATAACCTTGTTGAATAAAGGTTATATGAATATTTTGTGTTCATGTTGAGCTCTTTACATGTACTGCGTCCCAGAGGTATTCAGGTGGGTTGTCATTCCCATACTGGTGCAGAGGAGTGAGCTCCACATTGTGTCCAATTCTCTCAGGATCCGTGGTCTCATGCAGGACACTGAGCAAGGCGCTTGCATCTGTTTCCACTGTACAGAGGCACATAAAATGTATAAACCCAAATAGGAAACATAACAGTTCCAAGGTAATGGGGTCTGGGGGCACTTTAATTCCCTCAATTTCATTTAATGTAATGGCTAGTGTAATGTTCTCAGACGATAATTTCTATAACATGGTGTTGCTCTCTGTAAATATGACCTCCTACCCTCATGTCTCTCCTCTCTCATCTCTTCATGGTCATCTTCATTGACAACTCCATCTGTTTTCACATGGAACACATCCCTGGAATAGAGCTGCAGAGACAGAATGGGGGCAGTTGTTGAACCAAAATGCACCGCTGCTATACATCACTGGTTACAGATGTGAATTAAATTTCCTCACTTAAGTGTGGAATATAATATGTATCTATTATAGGTATGAATTAGGTGGAACAACATTCTTAAGCTGAACCTGTATTTTTTTATGGAACAGATGAGATAAACATTACAGGTAAATATGTCAACCTACATTTGACTGATGGGACAGGTGTTAATTTCAGACCCTGCTTACCTGTTGCAGGTGTGGATGAATGACAGGGGCACAGAGGTGACTGAAGAGCCTGTCCACCCCACCACTCTCTTTCCATTGCATGAGTTGGCGGGTAGGCGGGGCGATGTCCAGTGGGGCAGTGAGATCTGAGTAGTCAGAGAGTTGCTCCCTGATGGCCTGGTTGGACAACTCCTTGGCCTGGTCCACCACCAGTCTCCTTCTCCTCTTCCCCTTCCTCCTCTCTAAGGTTGCTAAGGAAGCAGAAGGCAAACAGAAGGTTTAACTCCAATGGCTTATCTATGCTTCTCACACAAGTTTCCACCGCAGGTAATAAGTAACAGGATATTATGTTACTTATGGCTTTGATGTGTGATAGAGGTTGTGCCCAGTTAGATAACTGTGTGTTTGAAGGACAGTAAATTCATTTATGAGAATGGCCATGTTGGGGTGTAAAGATGTTGCGTGTCAGGCAGCTAAATAGTTACGCGTAACAGTGACAGGCTCTAGAGCAAAGCCCTCCTCCTCATTGCCCAACAGAGTTGTCTCATTCAGGACAGGGTGATCCTCCTCCATGGGTGCAGATGTAGTAGAGCTGTCTGGACGACCTGCAAGGTTTTGGAATGAAGGGCATACCATAAAGTAGACATGGACAGCATACAATGGATTAATATTATACTGTATAATGTAATAACTATGAAGCACCCCATTTTGGGAAAAGTTCCAGCACCGGAAAAATTAAATGTACTTGCTGCAAAGTTAACACCAAACTGAAAATGGCACCTGAATAATGAAAGGATAATTTTCCAATATGCACTGCCACTTGCTGCCAGAGCACTTCAACACTTGCACAAAGTAGAACCAAAGATTTTTATAATTAAACCAAGAAAGATCACAGCCTGTCGTTTCAAGTGGGAACAAAGGAGCCATAGCGGGCAGAACAGGCAAGGAGGTGGACAGAGCCAAGCATAAGCTAGCGAGATCCTAATGGCGCGTTCTAGCCTGCATTTGCATATTTACGTTGGGGAACGCCTACTCTGAAGTGCGTGTGTGCAATAATTCAATTCGTCTTTGCACTCCTAAACAACACTATTTATTTTTTACTTTGGCAAAGGGTAAAGTCTACAAAACTTAGTCCACTCTGTTCATAAAAGATTGTAGTTTTGGGAACAGAAAACTGTATTGAGATCAAATGTTTCATCGATGAGATAATTAGCAGAATGTCGGCCAAAATCCATCTCGTTCCATCTTCTCCCACTGCCGGCCACTGGGCTTCCTCTCACTACCGTATTTGGTAGTGAGTGGAAACACCAAGTGGATGCTTCACACTTATACATGTGGTGAAATATCTGTCTTGTTGTTCTATCTGTGGTAGAAATGTGGTCTCATACAGATGGAGACACCTTCATACCAATATCTACAGTTACACTTAATATTTAGACAGGGTTAGAAGTTTCCTAAAAGACAGAAGCAAAATAAACACAAAATTACCTTCTTGGTTAACATCCATCATAGCAGTCTCCGGCAACATATTTTGTTGTTCAGCTTCGAAAAAATCTGTCAAAACAGCATGCTCACTGGAACTGGCTAGACAGTCTACACAGGATTTGAAAAGGAATTTGAGACGTTGTCTAGGTTTGCATTTGAACATTGTTGATGTGTTCAGATGTGGAACCGATATGTTATCTTAAAGTGAAACTGCTCCTAAGAGTCCAGGTCAGGATGCAGGGTTGGGGAGTAACAGAAAACATTTAGAAAGTAATCTACCTAACCCTGTAAGAACGTCACCCAGGATGTCCAAGCCTGTGTCCTCATCGCCAAAAGCATCTCCTTGCTGGGCCAGACTTAGGAAACTCACGTCTAACATGCCCCCTTGGTGAGACTGGGTCTCATCACCTAAAATGTTTTGATACAGAGTAAGTCAGAGAAAGTTATTGACAGCAATGTGAGTGAAGGAGAGAAACGTGGGCTATGGCGAGAAGGCAAGATAAAACTAGAGTTTTGAAAGTGAGGGTAAACTAACTTTGAGGGAGAAACAGGCAGGTACTGTATAGTAGCAACCCTAAAACTTACCAAAGTCCTCAAATGTCAGAAAGCTATTTCCAAAATCCTCTTTGAGGGTGATGTCCTCTGTTCGGCACTGATTCAGTGAAAAATGGTCCACTACACCTATGGCACTAGGGTCAGAGAGAGGAGAGAACATAACAAATTACTTTTTGATACAAATACTGTGATGTGAAGCATCCACAACCCCATGATCTACTGAAACTAGCCTAAATTGAGTATTGGGTGAATATCTTTTTGCTTTGAATGTGAGCGGGTGAAATGAGGAGAGAGAGAAAGAAAAACAAAAGTACTTTGCATCTGGTAGCTGGGAATCAAAGTCAGTGAAATCCTCCATTAACGTGATTGCTTTAAGTGTGGCCTCCAGTGCCTCAGCAGGCATGTCAGTCTGTCCTGATAGTGACACAACAGAAATAAATGTATCATTTGATACAAGACTTCAGCTGATATATTCTTCCAATGATCAGAATAACATGGAGTTACTGTCAACATTTTAATGACATTGACCACACAAAACGGATACCTGGCTAACCTGGTCTGAAGGCCACTTTGATTTTGACAACAGCGTCATTGCAATCAGCAAGGAGATATTTGGCTTTTCTGAAGTATATCCTCACTATTCCCAGAAGTAGGTGGCCAGAAGTTCGTAAGCCGATCTTTATCTGAAAATGATTGCACACAAGCAGAGACAAGCAGAGGCAGATCTAAGTTATATCAGTCATTTCATCAGTGATGTGCTCATTGTGTGGCTACCGGTATCAGATATTTTTTCACAGACATTGAGACAAAAAAAGCATTGAAGGAGACAACAAGAGTTCATGATGGTGAGCCAACATCGGCCTAACAAACGTTAAAACAGTGGCAAACACATTTCATCCCATTGTTTGTACACTTTTGAAGACAGAACAAAGTTTAGCTTACCTGTGGGGAGATTATGTCTTTGATGGTGCTCTCCAAATTGCATTCAAACACATGAGTTTTGGTGATTTTCCGCTCCCAATGAGCTGCTAACCAAATTTTGGCCAGAGGCCCGCGCTTGGATGTGAAGAGCTGAGTATAGAACATCATGGTGAAAGCCTTGGTGGTCTATCACCTAACTTAACTTAGTCCTCGACCTGTTGATAACTGCGGGGGTTGTTTGATAAGAACAACAAGTTGGTTAATTTGATATGGCACAATTCACTTGCAAAGTATTTGTTTCAACAAGCATTCGACTATGAAAACGCGCCACTTTCTCGAAAGCGTCGTTGACAACGAGCTACAGCTAACCTTTTGACGTTGCTATATGGTCACCTAGCAAATTAATTAACCAGCTAGTTACTGTAGCTGAAGAAAAAAAGTTCAATTTCTGAATAACTTTAGCCCCGTTTTCAGATAAGATACAATACCTTGATACTCACACGTTTAAGTCCAAAGTAAGCCTGTTTGACGGTGGTAACACGCTGAAAAGCTAGGTAGCGATGGCGCGAGATAACGATATTAGCCCGCTCATTCGGCACCAGCTTGGCACGCGAGTGGAGCAACCCGCCTCAAGCAAAGTGATAGCTATCAATATAGCTACAGCATGGTTCGGTGAGGTTTCAACCTCTTTATCAAACACAGTACCTGTGTGTTTTTATGCTTGATTGTATGGAGGGTGACCAGTGCCAGTTCGAAAATGCAATAATTAACCGTTAAATAGGAATGTGAAAATGATACATGCGTTTATGTTTTCATATCAGTGCGAATGATTCATGCCACAATGAAATTGTTATTCAAATCAAAACCAAATATGGCATCTGCCATTCGAAATAAAAATGATAAACAGAAAATGGCAAATGGTTAAACAGAAAATAGTAAATGTAATATGGGAATGTGCTATTTTCATTTCCCAACTACCTAATTGAGCGTTTTCTCTTTTAATTTACATTTTCAAAGTGCATGCAAATTGTTCATAGAGGCTAGAACCAGGAGAGCAACACCACCATGCAGTGATACATCATTGCCAACCCTAACCCACTCTCTATGTGCATTGATTTTAGACTAGTGTAACTGACAGGGTTCAAACCTGGTGTACTCTACACCAGAAGAACATCTTAGCCTACTAAGCCAAAGCCTGGGCAGTTTAGCTTGGAGAGCCAATGCAAGTTGTTGGGTCTCAGGCAAAGATACTCAACACTAGGCAAAGTTACTCATCATATATGCATTCCTCCTGGTTTATTGTTCATATGATGAGTAACCTTGCCTGATACCTGAAGAGTTGCATTGGCTATAGGCTTTGGTTTAGTGGGCTAATGTGCTCTTCTGATGTGCAAGACGACCCTTATTTGAACCCTGTCAGTCATATTTGTGCCATGGCTCAGATGGGTATCTGTGAGGAGGAGGAGGACAAAGGATGGTGAATTGTAACTGAGGTGGTTCAGTTACCACACATATATGATGAGTAGGCCTAACCTTGCCTGAGACCTGAAGAGTAGCATTGGCTCCCTGAGTCAATGCCTAAGCTTCAGCTTTGCAGGGCTATGCTTTTCTGGTGCGTAGGAGACCTGGGTTAGCACCCTGTGTGTTGGTTACGCTAGTCAAATCAATGTACAGAGAGCCTGACATGGCTAAAATGTACCACCGCATGGGGGTGTGGTGTTGCTCTCCTGGCTCACACCTCAAAGAAGCTATTTGCATGCACTATGAAAATGAAAATTGAAAAGAGAAAATGCTTAATTGGTTAGTGGTAAAATGACAACAGACACTTTCAAATTCTCTTTGCACATTACATTTTTGATTTTCTGTTTACCATTTAGCTTTTTACATTTACCATGTTTATTTACAATTTCTGTTTACCATTTAGCTCTTTACATTTACCATGTTTATTTACAATTTCTGTTTACCATTTAGCTCTTTACATTTACCATGTTTATTTACAATTTCTGTTTACCATTTCAAATTTTAAATCAACCATTTTCGATTTTAATTGTAATTTTGCAACTTAATTGTGGCATGAATCATGCACACTGATATGAACGGTGCTTGACTTGGGTTTAAAGAAGTGCAGGTGCTTTCTTTTTCGAAGTCGGTCCATTAGACCAAAATTCACAAATCTCATTATGCTATAGAGACCTCTAATTCACTGTTAACGGTTTATACGCATTTTCCATGACTTCTCCATGACTTTTAACCACATTTTCATGACTATTATTATAGCCTACATGAAAAAGAACGCATTATTGACACTGGAAATCTGCTGTGTCTAATCCTATGTAGACCTGCCACCTCCTGCCACTGTGCCCTTAATCAAGGCACTTAGCCCCCCACATATAACTGCACTGTTAGTCACATCTTGTCAACATGTGGTAAACCTTCCATCTGGAGAGCTCCTGGTTGTGCAGGCTTGTCTTTAACATTACAACCAAATAATTGTCTTTCTAAAATGATTCCCTCATTCAATAAATCAGGGATCAAATGGATAAGGTAGGAATCGCATCTTTCCTATGATGCAGATTTATTTCATCTCTACAGTGCCCGTGGAATGGCAACAACAAAATTAACGCTTAGTTGGCTGTAGTTAACTTGTAGCAGTTATCTCGCTAGTTATATTTTGAATTGATGATCTAGTTACTCTGTCTGTCATTATTTTATACCGGCTGCTGAAATGTTGTGCTCTCTCTCCTCGGGCAACGGCCCACTCACACTGGCACGCAGCACCACAGACATGGACTGAAGGGTCATTCAGATAATGGCTGAAATTTAGTTTTTTAATTGATTGATCATATTTAAAAGTGTTCTTTCATGAATTACATGAACAACAATTATGAAACTAATTTCCATTACTTTTCATGACCTTTACAAACCCTCATTTGACAACTTGGAACAGCGCATCATGCCATTTCTCCAGGTCATCTACAAGTCTCTGCTAGGTCATGCCCCGCCTTATCTCAGCTCACTGGTCACCATAGCAGCACCCATCCGTAGCACACGCTCCAGCAGGTGTATCTCACTGGTCACCCCCAAAGCAAATTGTTCTTTTGGCCGCCTCTCCTTCCAGTTCTCTACTGTCAATGACTGGAACGAACTGCAAAAATCACTAAAGCCGGAGACTCTTACCTCCCTGACTAGCTGTCTCCCTCATCAGATGTCAGAGCAGCTCACAGATCACTGCACCTATACATAGCTCATCTGTAAATAGCCCATCCAATCTACCTCATCCCCATACTGTATTTATTTATCTTGCTCCTTTGCACCCCAGTATCTCTACTTGCACATTCATCTTCTGCACATCTACCATTCCAAGGTTTAATTGCTATATTGTAATTACTTCGCCACCACGGCCTATTTATTGCCTTACCTCTCTTCTCCTACCTCATTTGCACATGCTGTATATAGATTTTTCTACTGTATTATTGATTGTATGTTTGTTCATTCCATGTGTAACTCTGTGTTGTTGTATGTGTTGAACTGCTTTGCTTTATCTTGGCCAGGTCGCAGTTGCAACTGAGAACTTGTTCTCAACTAGCCTACCTGGTTAAATAAAGGTGAAAAATAAATCAATTAAAAAAATTAAAAAATCATGTTGACACATTTTCAATCTGTGCAATACTGTCACTCACAGATTCACAGACTAGCTGCAAATCAGATTGAACAAAGCGGAATCAGGAAATGAATGCCCACTCACCATTGCTATTCAATGAATATTCCGCCTTCATTCTGCTTTGATCAACCTTTTTTGCCTCTGTGTGTGAATCTGGGCAAGCGATAGGCTACTTTATTTTTTATAAAGGAGCTGGTACATTCCCCCAAAATTAGAAGTGCCGGTACGGCGTTCTGGACAGCTCCGACCCAAGTCAAGCACTGGATATTAAAATAAAAATGTATTTATCATTTTCACATTCCTATTTAGCATTCAAGCATTGCATTTTTGAACTGGCACTGATCACCCTCCATATAATTGTAAGTATTAGCTAATCCAAAAATGTATTACCCTGAAGTACAGGAAATCTTATGAACTTGAACAGATCATGTTTTGTAATGTCAAAATGTTGTGTTAGTGTGCCAGCGCCAACTAAAAAGTTGACAGTGGCTCAACTCTAAAACAAATAGAAACTATTTGATCATCAAATCCAAAGTTTGATGCTGTTTATTAAATAATTTATAATAGCTAAATTGATTTAATTGAACTAGTTTTGTTTTGGCATGTGATGTTTATTTAATTTCTTCACTCCCTGTTATAACCAGCTGGGGGAAGTGTTACTCTCTTGCCTGAACTAAAACCAAGACTGTTTTAGTCTGTTTCCATTCTCTTTTATCATAACTCTAGTGTTTTGTGTTCTCCTCAGGGCCATAGAAACTCTGTATTGTTTCTTAGTTTGCCAAAATTGAAAGAAGTTTCCCTCTCCCTCTTCCCTCTCTATTTCCGCTCTGAAATACAGTATCCCAAAAGCAAACGAAATAGCATCACCCACTGAGGTACTCAAATAATCCCCTAAAACATAGTACTACCTGAAGGAGTCTAGGCTACCCGTAATGTGAGCAGGACAGCCCTTACTGTCATACTGATTACATAACTTACAATTACATAAATCCCAGGGGAAATTGAATTACTAATTTGCACACACACACAAACTCCCAAAAGCACACACACACACCAGAGCAGAAATGCCCCCCAGTATCTGCTGAGGCGGGGACAGCAGGATTGGAAATAAACACACCAAAATAAATGTGTGTTGTGTGCTAACTGGGTGCCTGGAGCAGTGGCGAAGCTCTATAACAGCTGGTGATGCAAGTCTTTGAAGAGGCCCTAAACCAAACTACCCACTATAATGACCAGAGGGTTTCATCAAAGAAAGAGGGAGAGAGATAGATTGGGAGAGAGTAGAGAGGGGGGTGATAAAGGGGGGGAAAGAAGGAGCAGTTGTGAGAGGGAGGGAGTGAACAGTGATGAGGGCAGGGAGTGAGAGGGATAAAAGCCTTGTATGGTGCACTGCTGCAGTTCCAGTATAAACTAATGTATAATAGTCACATTCATCTTCAGCTTTGAATATAATAAGTAACAAGGCATTTTACAGAAACTAGTGTGACTGTCTGTTCTGTTATGTGTGCCCCTCTTGGATTAAGTCTGTTTCACCTGGTTTTAATTTCCACCATGTTCATGACTCTTCCCTGTACTAATGTGAGCATTTTAACAATGATAAAGCTTGTGCAGCATGTAGGCATGAAAAAAATACAAAATCATGTAAAAGTACCCAATCAAATGTTGAGCATCACTCTGTGTTAGTTACATCTGTTTGTTATGTACTTGCATCACTGTGAACCACTCATTATTATTATTATTAGCCTGTCAGTATCACGGCTCAAGGTAAGACCCAAGTGTAGACTGTGTGAAGTAACAGTGTTTATTGTAACAACAGGGGCAGGCAAACGACAGGTCAAGGCAGGCAGGGGTCGATAATCCAGAGTAGGAGCAAAGGTACAGGGCGACAGGCAGGCTCAGGGTCAGGCAGAGTTCAGTAATCCAGAGTAGGAGCAAAGGTACAGGACGGCAGGCTCAGGCAGAGTTATCAGAGTCGGTACAGCCACCTGGTTTCTTCATGCATCGCGCCGACAGAAACAAACATCTCTCTGGTAAGAAGAAGGGCGGGGGTGTATGCCTTTTGATTAACGAGACGTGGTGTGATCATAACAACATACAGGAGCTCAAGTCCTTTTGTTCACCTGACCTAGAATTCCTTACATTCAAATGCCGACCGCATTATCTACCAAGAGAATTCTCTTCGATTATAATCACAGTCGTGTATATCCCCCCCAAGCAGACACATCGACGGCCCTGAAAGAACTTCATTGGACTCTATGTACACTAGAAACCACATATCCTGATGCTGCATTTATTGTAGCTGGGGATTTTAACAAGGCTAATCTGAAAACAAGGCTCCCTAAATTTTATCAGTATATCGAATGCGCGACCCGGGCTGGCAAAACCTTGGATCATTGTTATTCTAACTTCCACGACGCATACAAAGCCCTCCCCCGCCCTCCTTTCGGAAAATCTGACCACGACTCCATTTTGTTGCTCCCCCCAGCCTATAGACAGAAACTAAAACAGGAAACGCCCGGGCTCAGGTCTGTTTAATGCTGGTCCAACCAATCGGATTCGACGCTTCAAGACTGCTTAGATCACGTGGACTAGGATATGTTCCGCATAGCGTCAGACAACAACATTGATGAATACGCTGATTCGGTGAGCGAGTTTATTAGCAAGTGCATCGGGGATGTTGTACCCACAGCGACTATTAAAACCTTCCCCAACCAGAAACCGTGGATTGATGGCTGCATATGCGCAAAACTGAAAGCGTGAAACACGGCTTTTAATCATGGCAAGGCGACCGGAAACATGACCGAATACAAACAGTGTAGCTATTCCCTCCGCAAGGCAATCAAACAAGCTGAGCATCAGTATAGAGACAAAGTAGAGTCACAATTCAAAAGCTCAGACACGAGAGGTATGTGGCAGGTTCTACAGTCAACCACGGCCTACAAAAAGAAAACCAGCCCAGTCTCGGACCAGTCTCGGACCACGATGTCTCGCTCCCAGACAAACTAAACAACTTCTTTGCTCGCTTTGAGGACAATACAATACCACCGACACGGCCCGCTACCAAAACCTGCGGGCTCTCCTTCACTGCAGCCAACGTGAGTAAAACATGTAAACGTGTTAACCCTCGCAAGTCTGCCGGCCCAGACGGCATCCCTAGCCGCGTTCTCAGAGCATGTGCAGACTAGCTGGCTGGTGTGTTTACGGACATATTCAATCAATCCTTATCCCAGTCTGCTGTTTCCACATGCTTCAAGAGGGCCACCATGGTTCCTGTTCCCAAGAAAGCTAAGGTAACTGAGCTAAATGACTATCGCCCCATAGCACTCACTTCCGTCATCATGAAGTGCTTTGAGAGACTAGTCAAGGACCATATCACCTCCACCCTACCTGACACCCTAGACCCACTCCAATTTGCTTATCACCCCAATATGTCCACAGACGACGCAATCGCAATCACACTGCACACTGCCCTAACCCATCTGGACAAGAGGAATACCTATGTGAGAATGCTGTTCATCAACTACAGCGCCAAACTCGTCATTAAGCTCAAGTCCCTGGGTCTCGACCCTGCCCTGTGCAACTGGGTCCTGGACTTCCTGACGGGCCGCTCCCAGGTGGTGAGGGTAGGAAACAACATCTCCAACCCGCTGATCCTCAACACTGGGGCCCCACAAGGGTGCGTTCTCAGCCCTCTCCTGTACTCCCTGTTCACCCATGACTGCGTGGCCATGCACTCCTCCAACTCAATTATCAAGTTTGCAGACGACACTACAGTGGTACGCTTGAATACCAACAACGATGAGACGGCCTACAGGGAGGAGGTGAAATTTGCAAATTAATTAATTTAAAATCCTACAATGTGATTATCTGGATTTTTTTTCTTCTCATTTTGTCTGTCATAGTTGAAGTGTACCTATGATGAAAATTACAGGCCTCTCATCTTTTTTAAGTGGGAGAACTTGCACAATTGGTGGCTGACTAAATACTTTTTTGCCCCACTGTATGCTTCAGTAAGGTTGGCTTCTTAGTGTTCATAGCAATGGTCATCAACTGTACCGCAGAAATGGAACGTAAATCACAGAAAATGTATTTTGTGATGGCAGCTGCAGAGATGTGTTTGGGTATACAATATTTGACTTCAGAAGAGTTACAGGGTGTGTTGAGTGGTGGTGTCCCATTCTCCCAGGTTGTTGGCATGGTGCAGGAGCAGATAGGGTCAAGGTAGTGGAATTAATCGATTTAAAGTAGATTTAATCAGCACTTGCATTAGTCCCCTCATTTTGGTGATTGGCGTTTAGGCGGTGACAACGAAAAGGCAGCAGACAAACCTACAGTATGTTTTAGCAGCGAAGTTTGGTAGGGTGTCCTGATTTGTAACTATGAAAATAATTTTGTCAAACAGATTGTGAACCCTAAAGTGTACGTTTTATTCTAGAGGGGGGACGACAACAATTAAATAAACATTTGGCTGGGATTTAAGGGCAGATTTATATACTCGTCTTCAGGAGAATGTATAACTTATTTAGTCGGATCAATGGAACAACTCATGCTTAATGGGCTAAAATATAGGGTAATTACTGTGCTTGTCAGCAAGAACACTACTGTTATTCCCCACACATTTTATTATTCCACGTCTTTCCAATTGTGCTAGTGTAATCACATACGAAATCTGAAATGGACTGAAAATGAATTATATGAGGCTATGTATTTTTCAGCCATTCATGGAACATTTTGCTTAAGTCATACAAATAAGCATTGGAAATTAAATCCTCCAGGATTCACATATAATTTGACATTTTAGTGTTGTGCACATGCTAGGCAGATATGGTAGGGGAGCTCAAACACATCATATTGTGTCTATGTAGAGTAAGGCGGTGGCAAGGATATTCAACTAGTTGGAATAAACCACCTGATTAATATTCATTAGTGGTGTGGGGGCTGTGCTTTGGCAAAGTGGGTGGGGTTATATCCTTCCTGTTTGGCCCTGTCCGGGGGTGTCCTCGGATGGGGCCACAGTGTCTCCTGACCCCTCCTGTCTCAGCCTCCAGTATTTATGCTGCAGTAGTTTGTGTGTCGGGGGGCTGGGGTCAGTTTGTTATATCTGGAGTACTTCTCCTGTCCTATTCGGAGTCCTGTGTGAATCTAAGTGTGCGTTCTCTAATTCTCTCCTTCTCTCTTTCTCTCTCTCGGAGGACCTGAGCCCTAGGACCATACCCCAGGACTACCTGACATGATGACTCCTTGCTGTCCCCAGTCCACCTGACCGTGCTGCTGCTCCAGTTTCAACTGTTCTGCCTTATTATACGACCATGCTGGTCATTTATGAACATTTGAACATCTTGGCCATGTTCTGTTATAATCTCTACCCGGCACAGCCAGAAGAGGACTGGCCACCCCACATAGCCTGGTTCCTCTCTAGGTTTCTTCCTAGGTTTTGGCCTTTCTAGGGAGTTTTTCCTAGCCACCGTGCTTCTACACCTGCATTGCTTGCTGTTTGGGGTTTTAGGCTGGGTTTCTGTACAGCACTTTGAGATATCAGCTGATGTACGAAGGGCTATATAAATAAATTTGATTTGAATTTGATTTGATTTTTTTTTCTTGAAGGTTTGGTGATTTGAGAAATGTGTTATAACAAGAACATTTTCAAACACCTAGCACTTCAGGGTAGGCAAACATTTCATGTTTAAAGAATCCTGAATACACCTGACCTGTGGTTTATTTTTTTGTATTTACTTTTCCATCCTGGTCATACATCTAAGCCATGTCAAAATATGTAGAATTGCAGGGAATTAGCTTTATAACAGTAACATTTTCCATCTAGGGAAATGAAATTCACACAGCAAATCTCACGCCAAGCCTTCTTCAAAAGTTTGCAGCCATGAAAATGTTATTGAAAAACAGAGATGGTTAATCTAATCTCATTAAACTACGGCACATGACATCTGTCATGCCACAAACAATGACTTTACCTTACCTGACCCACAGCATGCAGGCCTGAACCTCCCTACCCATCAGAACAGGTATGTGACAATAACTTGTATGAACTCGGACCCAGGCGCAGAGAAACACAGCAGGCAGAGGTGAGGGTAAATCCAGAATGTTTACTGAAGTATTCATAGAAAAAACAACAAAGCAAGTGCACATGAGTACAACACAAAACAAGACAAGAGGCCTGAGCAACCGGCCCAGTTCAATAGAGGAACCTAAATAGTCCTAAACTAGGTGAACCCAGTAATCCTAATCAGGCTCACCTGGACACTAGAAACATAAGGATGCCCTCCTGTGGTACCCTCAGGGATAACACTCCATGATGACCTCTAACCTGTGACAAGGTAGCCCTATTTTGATTGGCCGTTTTGAAACATGACTTACATTTCAAACAATATAACTAAGCTAATTAAATCAATTTCCTCATATTTGTTTCACAGTTTTAACAAGGACATCATGATGAAAATATAGCCTAGATAGGCTCTCTTATTACAAATACACATCAAAGCCTACAGCACAACAACACAATGGTCTGAAGGCAAATCCAGGCCTACTTCACAGCCCAGTACTATCAACAATGTATTGGAAATAATGTCAGGAGAAAGGCCTCTCTACACTGGCACGGTATCACCAGACGAGTTTAGTGATTAGCAATAAGATTTTCATATCATAGCCCCCACGACAGAGATGTGAACATTGCATAATGTGTGGGATCATTGGGCTCCTATTTCCTTTGGTTCTGTCTCCTTGCCGTGTAATTGTCCTTGGATAAATCCACTGCACTTATAACAATAAATGTTCTCTTTTATAAATATATTTAAATATTTCAATTAACAATTTTGTCCTTAGGCATCTTGTACAACTTAATGTTATTTGTTGTTTGCATTGATCAACTTGTTTGTTATGGTGAGTGAGACGGAGTATAACAGCTGCCGACGTACATAAACATTTCAAGAAATATGTTTTTTTTTGCTAAATATCCAACCTTGAAGCTGTGGTCCTTTGGCAGTGACCTTGGTCAGAACAGAATGGACTGAGGCTCTCCCTATAGGGATCCTGAGGCTGGCCGTAGCTTGCTGTAATGCCAATAGTGGCTATCTGGAATGGAGGCATTAACAAATATTGCCCAAATAAGCGCCAATACCAGTAACTCAGCCAGCTAAAAACATATGTATGTTTGGGGGGATGGATGGCACAGGGGAATGCATGCACTGTTTTGTAGCGGAGGCTAACGCTGATGAGGCATGATGGGCCAGTCTCTCACAGATACTGACATTTTGCCCTGTGTGCTTGAACTGAATTCCACCTATTCTTTTTTGCCATTTTACTGTCTCCCATCCTGGCCATGTCTTTCCACCTGACCATCTCCATCCCTGCCTGAATGATTAGGGTAGGATACAGTTCTGATTCACTACTAGAGGAAATGAGCCTGTTGTTTAGCAGAGAGTTGACTGACAGTCGCATTGCTGTAGGTGGAGCCTGACAGTATTCGGGCAGTCCTCTGGGGTGTGGTCCCTGTGTGGCAGTGTGCTCCATCCTCGGCAGAGTGCAAACATGCCCTGTGGCTCTCTGGCTGTCCGTTTGAGACACTCATGTCCTTGATGTTTCTCTGGGATGTGGATCCAAATGGGTCTTTCTGTTCAGGCCGGGGGCTGCCCCTGCAGATCCTATTGCGGAACGTGGATGTGTCTCGACAAAGACACTTGCGGAAGTTTGGTTTGCAAAGCAGGTATACCATAGGATTGTAGATGGTGGACGATTTGGCAAAGATGGCTGCCAGGGCGAATGCAGTAGGAGGCACTAGGGTGGCGTCACCAAATGCCGCCCACATGGCCACTATGGCGTAAGGGCTCCATGCACCCAGGAATCCGATGCATACTGCTACTGACAACTGTTGAAAAACACACACAATATATAAACAGCCATAAATATTCAATATCACTTGACTTAGTCGCAAGGTATAATGCTTTATAACTTTGTCACAGACCCTGCAAACTATACAAGTCTAACCACAAAAAAGTACATAATCCCTGAGCTGTTGTTGTTGTGAACTGGACTGCTGACACAGGGATACTCTGACCTTGACGATGAGGGCGTGTGCGTTGGTGGTCTTGGTCTGGGGTGACACATGCTGCTGGACGGCCTGGTGAGAGCCGCGCACCGTCAGCAGGATGAAGGTGTAGGAGAGGAAGATGACGGTGCAGGGCAGAGCGTAGCAGAAGAGGAACAGGCAGACAATGTAGGACAGGGCAGACAGCTCGTAGTTGGGTACGTTCCAGTCAATGCAGCAGGCAGTGCCATAAGGCTCTGCTCTGTAGTGTCCCCAATGTGCCAGGGGACCGATGGCGAACACAGAGGCGTAACACCACACTGCCACCACCAGGAAGCAGGCATGGGATGAGGAGAATTTATTGCCTGGGAATGGAAAATGGGACAAAGGGGAAAAGGAAGGAGGAGAAATTAGCATTTTGACACAAGATAAAATAGTGCTTTATTCATCTCGAAAGGGCACATTAGATTGCATCAGTTTTAACATACTACTTCACCATCTCAGAGATTAACATACAACAAAAAAATTAAGGTTAGATTATATGCCAATGACATCTAACTCACCATAGTTAGAGAAGCAGACTTTGAGGCAGCAGATGCAAGAGAGAGCTGTGAGGTTGGTCAGACTGCACAGACCAAACAGAACCCCACACATAGCGTAAAACTGACAGGTGATCTCATCGAACAGCCACCTACACAGTGGGGAGAGATAAGAGAGTTAGACAGGAAAAAGTTTTCACTGAGATATTTAGTCATTATCATTGCAGCATAGAATAAAAATGCTTTCTCGATAATGCCCTAGGGTTTTTTTGTTCCATGAACAAGAAGAGAGAAAGAATATCAAATACTTGTGAGCGAATGCTGAGGGAATGGCCAGAGGGAATAAAGACAGGGTCATCCCAAGGTCGCTGATGGACAGGTTTATGATGAAGAACTCGGCCGGCTTCAAGGACAATCGCTTACGATACGCAACAAGCAGCAAGATGCCATTCCCCAGGAGAGACAGAACACCTATAAGAGAATGAGAATGAAATATGAAAATAAAAAAAGAGAAGGATAACTACAGTGCATTCTGAAAGTATTCAGACCCCTTGACTTTTTCCTCATTTTTCTTTTACATCACAGCGTTATTCTAAAATATATATATTTTTAAATATACTCAATCTACACACCCCATAATGACAAAGCAAAAACTGTATTTTTTAAACATTTTTGCAAATGTATAAAATTTAAAAAATGAACCTGAAGGTAACACGTTCATCTGTACAAACAATAGTACGCAAGTATAAACACCATGAGACCATGCAGCCGTCATACTGCTCAGGAAGAAGACACGTTCATCTGTACAAACAACAGTACGCAAATATAAACACCATGGGACCACGCAGCCGTCATACCGCTCAGGAAGAAGATGTGTTCTGTCTCCTAGAGATGAACGTACTTCAGTGCAAAAAGTGCAAATCAATCCCAGAGCAACGGCAAAGGACCTTGTGAAGATACTGGAGGAAACAGGTACAAAAGTATCTATATCCACAGTAAAACAAGTCCTATATCAACAGAACCAGAAAGGCCGCTCAGCAAGGAAGAAGCCACTGCTCCAAAACCGTCATAAAAAAGCAACACTACGAATTGCAACTGCACATGGGGACAAAGACCGTACTTTTTGAAGAAATGTCCTCTGGTCTGATAAAAAATAGAACTGTTTGGCCATAATAACCATTGTTATGTTTGGAGGGAAAAGGGGGAGGTTTGCAAGCTGAAGAACACCATCCCAACCGTGAAGCACGGGAGTGACAGCATCATGTTGTGGGGGTGCTTTGCTGCAGGAAGGACTGGTGCACCTCATAAAATCGATGGCATCATGAGGAGGGACAATTATGTGGATATATATAAGCAACATCTCAAGACATCAGTCAGGAAGTTAATGCTTGGTCGCAAATGGGTCTTCCAAATGGACAATGACCCCAAGCATACTTCCAATGGTGTGGCAAAATGGCTTAAGGACAACCCAAGTCAAGGTATTGGAGTGGCCATCACAAAGCCCTGACCTCAATCCTATAGAACATTTGTGGGCAGAACTGAAAAAGCGTGTGCGAGCAAGGAGGCCTACAAACCTGACTCAGTTACACCAGCTCTGTCAGAAGGAATGGGCCAAAATTCACCCAACTCATTGTGGGAAGCTTGTGGAAGGCTACCTGAAACGTTTGACCCAAGTTAAACAATTTAAAGGAAATGCCACCAAATACGAATTGAGTGTATGTAAACTTCTGACCCACTGGGAATGTGATGAAAGAAATAAAAGCTGAAATAAATCACTCTACTATTATTATGACATTTCACATTCTTTAAAAAAGTGGTGTTCCTAACTGACCTAAGACAGGGAATGTTTACTGGGATTGCATATCAGGAATGGTGAAAAACTGAGTTTAAATGTATTTGACTAAGGTGTATGTAAACTTCCAACTTCAACTGTAAGTAAATCATGTATTTTTGTTTCTTATGTTTAAAACATTTGCAAACATTTCTAAAAATGGGGGGGGTAACGTAACAAAATATGGAAAGTGGGAAGGGGTCTGAATACTTTCAGAATGTACTGTAAATAAAGACCTAAACATAGAGGAAGAATTAGGAATATGTCAAATCAGGGTATATATCCAGGCATAAAATTATACTGTTACGGCTTCCTCCGTCGAAAGAGAGTCGGACCAAAATGCAGCGTGGTTAGTACGATACATCTTTAATGAATACCAATACGAATACGAACAATACAAAAACAACAAACGGAATGTGAAAACCTATACAGCCTGTCTGGTGACAACAAACACAGAGACAGGAACAATCACCCACAAACACACAGTGAAACCCAGGCTACCTAAATATGGTTCCCAATCAGAAACAACGAGAATCACCTGACTCTGATTGAGAACCTCTGGCAGCCATAGACTATGCTAGACACCCCTACTCTGCCACAATCCCAATACCTACTAAAACCACCAATACCACAACACAACACAAAATAACCCCATGTCACACCCTGGCCTGACCATATAATTATATAAACACAAAATACTAAGACCAGGGCGTGACAGAACCCCCCCCAAGGTGCGGACTCCCGGCCGCACACTAAAACCCATAGGGGAGGGTCCGGGTGGGTGTCTGTCCACGGTGGCGGCTCCGGCTCGGGACGTGGACCCCACTCCAACCAAGTCTTAGTCCCCTGTAACGCGTCCTTTGATTGGCGACCCTCGCCGCCGACCTAGGCCTAATAACCCTCACCAAGGACCCCACTGGATTGAGGGGCAGCTCGGGACTGAGGTAGAAGCTCGGGACTGAGGGGAAGCTCGGGACTGAGGGGAAGCTCGGGACTGAGGAGAAGCTCGGGACTGAGGAGAAGCTCAGCACTGAGAGGAAGCCCAGTACTGAGAGGAAGCCCAGTACTGAGAGGAAGCCCAGTACTGAGAGGAAACTCAGGCAGGTAGTAGGCTCTGGCAGATCCCGGCTGACTGGCGGATCCTGGCTGACTGGTGGATCCTGGCTGACTGGTGGATCCTGGCTGACTGGCGGATCTGGTTGCTCCATGCAGACTGGCAGCTCTGGCTGCTCCATGCAGACTGGCAGCTCCATGCAGACTGACAGCTCTGGCTGCTCCATGCAGACTGACAGCTCTGGCTGCTCCATGCAGACTGGCAGCTCTGGCTGCTCCATGCAGACTGGCAGCTCTGGCTGCTCCATGCAGACTGGCAGCTCTGGCTGCTCCATGCAGACTGGCAGCTCTGGCTGCTCCATGCAGACTGCCAGCTCTGGCTGCTCCATGCAGACTGCCAGCTCTGGCTGCTCCATGCAGACTGACAGCTCTGGCTGCTCCATGCAGACTGACAGCTCAGGCTGCTCCATGCAGACTGACAGCTCAGGCTGCTCCATGCAGGCTGGCAGCTCTGGCTGCGCTGAAAAGGCAGGAGACTCCAACAGCGCTGTAGAGGAGGAAGGCTCTGGCTGCGCTGAACAGGCGGGAGGCTTCGGCAGCGCTGTAGAGGAGGAAGGCTCTGGCTGCGCTGAACAGGCGGGAGGCTCCGGCAGCGCTGGAGAGGAGAAAGGCTCTGGCTGCGCTGAACAGGCGGGAGGCTCCGGCAGCGCTAGAGAGGAGGAAGGCTCTGGCTGCGCTGAACAGGCGGGAGGCTCCGGCAGCGCTGGAGAGGAGAAAGGCTCTGGCAGCGCTGAACAGGCGAGGCGCACTGAAGGCCTGGTGCGTGGTGCTGGCACTGGGTAGAGGACATGCACAGGAAGCCTGGTGCGGGGAGCTGCCACCGGCGGACTGGTGTGTGGAGGTGGCACTGGATAGACCGGACCGTGCAGGTGCACTGGAGCTCTTGAGCACGGAGCCTGCCCAACCTTACCTGGCTCGATGCCCACTCTAGCCCGGCCAATACGAAGAGCTGGTATGTACCGCACCGGGCTATGCAACCGCACTGGAGACACCGTGCGCTCCACAGCATAACACGGTGCCTGCCCGGTCTCTTTAGCCCCCCGGTGAGCACAGGAAGTTAGCGCAGGTCTCTTACCTGGCGTAGCCATACTCCCTGTGAGCCCCCCCCAATACATTTTTGGGGCTGACTCTCGGGCTTCCATCCGCGTCGCCATGCTGCCTCTTCATACCAGCGCCTCTCCGCTTTCGCCGCCTCCAGTTCTTCTTTGGGGCGTCGATATTCACCAGGCTGTACCCAGGGTCCTTTTCCGTCCAATATCTCCTCCCAAGTCCAGAAGTCCTGTGATCGCTGCTCCTCACGATAAACAGGGGGAGTTGGCTCAGGTCTGAACCCTGACTCTGCCACACTCTCCCTGAGCCCCCCCCCAAGAAATTTTTGGGGCTGACTTTCGGGTTTCTTTCTGCGCCGCCGTGCTTTTCTCTTCGACTCCATTCTCCTATAGCCCTCCTCGCACTGCTCCAGCGAATCCCAGGCGGGCTCCGGCACTCTCTCTGGGTCGACCGCCCACCTGTCTATTTCCTCCCAAGTCGTATACTCTATACTCCTGCTGTCCATAACGTCCTCCCATGTCCATTCCTCTTTTCGCTGCTGTTGCTGTCACTGCCTGTCACCACGCTGCTTGGTCCAGTTGTGGTGGGTGATTCTGTTACGGCTTTCCTCCGTCGAAAGAGAGTCGGACCAAAATGCAGCGTGGTTAGTACGATACATCTTTAATGAATACGAATAATACAAAAACAACAAACGGAATGTGAAAACCTATACAGCCTGTCTGGTGACAACAAACACAGAGACAGGAACAATCACCCACAAACACACAGTGAAACCCAGGCTACCTAAATATGGTTCCCAATCAGAGACAACGAGAATCACCTGACTCTGATTGAGAACCTCAGGCAGCCATAGACTATGCTAGACACCCCTACTCAGCCACAATCCCAATACCTACTAAAACCCCCAATACCACAACACAACACAAAATAAACCCATGTCACACCCTGGCCTGACCAAATAATTATATAAACACAAAATACTAAGACAGTACTCTTAAGAATGGATGAGGGTAAATGCCTTGACGCTTCTATTTGATCTGTATGTGGCTGGGACTGGCTCCCCTTGGAATCATGTAAGGACTGGATCAACAATGAGTAAATATGACCCATTGACAGGGAATAGGAACTCACAGAATATGCTGTAGAAAGTGCCCATGAGCAAGTCAAGCTCCTTTGAGATTGTGGAGACAAACAGGGTTGTGTCTGAAGCATTTCCCATCTGGAGAGGACAGAGGAGTGTAATGGTTAGTTACAGAAAACAGTAGTGCAGTTAATTGTATTAATTATGTAATTACGTCGTGCTTGCTAGCGTTAATTACAGACACAAGTTCTCTCTGAATCATCTAGTTGAATAATCAGTGAATGAGTGACAAAGGAAAAATCAGAGGGGAAACAAACAGGAAATGGAAGTGAGAAAGTAGCATAGCAACAAAGGCTTCCCTAAACTATTTGTTGTTGTTGTTAGCTCTACAGTTGTCTACTTTTGATAAACAAAAAAATAGAAAATATATGAATTGGAAATACATAGATTTTAAAAGAATGAATTGGCCTAATATTTTTTTTCAAAAGGGCCCTACTTTCTGGCTAATCTGATTTAACTGCTCCAGAGAGACAAATAGAAGTCAAATCACACCGTTGAAAACCATGCACCATAAATGTATTTACAATAAATATATTTACAGAGACACAAATTGGGCCAAGATTTGGGACTGTGGTTATGCAGCGAGCTGTGTTGAGCAAATGAATCAAGACACTGCCTGTACTTCTGCCAAGAGTTTGAATGTGTGCTCTTCACCCAGCAGCTGCTGGTTTGTATGTGGCGTATATTGAAGTAGTTGTGTTAAGGAGGCTGTATTATTATGTTATATGCTACAGTTTCTGCAGAGTGGATGGCATATACTCTAGGAGGTGGGTTGTTAGATAAAGACCAGGATTCTGTGATAAAGGCATGCATTTGAAGCGGTAGAAAGGCACAACAGAGGGAAATATAGTTGGAGAGATTGAACGTTTCACAGCAGATACGGTGGCACCTAAAAATGAATGCCCAAAAAGTCTAAGTATCTCACTGAACCCAAATATCCCATAGAGAGAAGATTAGTCATGAGAGAGACAGAGAGGGAGATTGAGATAAATGGGAGCTTAAAGTTGCTCCAGAGAGCGTTGAGCAGATGGTAAATCTTAATTTTTTTCTACCGCACACACACTACGCACACACTGTTGTTATATGATACACAGAGGTTATTGGACATGTCTGTTACGGTTGATGTGAGGGATGTTGGAGAAGCCTGCAGTCCCTCTGCTAATAAGGCCTGACTAGCTACAGTATTATATCAGAGACACACGTTCCATGTTATGAGTCATGCAGAGGAGCTGGACAGAGCCAGTTCAGAGACCTCTGAGCGGTCCACATGGAAATTCTTCCTGCTGAGGAATTGAGTTTGTATTATGCAGACAGAGAAAAGCTAAATAAAAAATCAAATTAAAGCCAGGAAATAAGAAAAGCACAAAGGGTCTTGAACACCACTCGTGTTCTGAATGGGCCTCCCGCCCCTTTCTCCAGAGGCTCTAATCTCCCTAGACATTCATGGCCCTCAAGCATCCCTCCTTATGTAGGCTACGAAGTTTGCTTATTTTTCTAGTCCATATTTAGTAACCAAATGAATAAGGATTGATTGCCTATCTATAAACAAATTATTAACAGTTTATAAGCTACTTATAAACCCTTCATAAGTTATACCCTAATATAAAGTGTTACCAATGTGTTGGCATGATGATGAGGGTGTAAGTGTGAGACAAGCCAAGTGTGTCACATCTTATGTGCAGACAGATTTTCCCTAAACGAGAAGACAGCAATGCATTGCACATTACAGTATGGTTTTATATGCAACCCAACACAGACATCAAACTAAATCTGCTACCTCATTTGACGTGCCCAGGGAATTTAGTTAAAGATAAACATTTAGGTCAACATTCATTCAGTCATACAGAGAGAGTCCTCGAACCTGTAGCCATGCTCCAATAAGTATTTCAATACCTTACACAGCAAGACATACAGTATCAGTCAAAAGTTTGGACACATCTACTATTTCAAGGGTTTTTCTCTATTTTTACTATTTTCTACATTGTAGAAAGTAGCGAAGACATCAAAACTATGAAATAACACAAAGGTTTTTTGTTCTTAAAATGTTCCAGGTTGACTGATGTCTTAAACAACACAACTGAAATAAATTCCACAAATTAACTTTTAACATGGCACACCTGTTAATTGAAATGCATTCCAGGTGACTACCCCATGAAGCTGGTTGTGAGAATGCCAAGAGTGTACAAAGCTGTCATCAAGTCAAAGGGTGGCTACTTTGAAGAACCTCAAACATAAAATATATTTTGATTTGTTTAACACGTCACTATTATTGTACAATGTAGGAAATAGTCAAAATAAAGAAAAACCACTGAATGAGTAGGTGTGTCCAAACGTTTGACTGGTAGTGTAGTTCTACCACCACAACTCTAGGAAATATTCATAATTTATTACAACATCGGTGCCGTAGAAGCAAGGCTATATAACATAGTGATGCTCAGTAATTGAGTCTGGTTGGAAGCGCTCCACAGAACTCATTATTCCTTGCATTTCCCCTTGACCTGAATATCAATTTCCAATAGAATGACTTGTCATTATGTTTCACATGGTTACATAACAGCCCTCTCCGATATATTCAGGTACATGTAGGCAACAATGTTACGTGGGCGCTTGACAGATATTATCAAATGGGTTGGTTGTCTGAATTTACTGATCATGTCATGACAACACACAGAACTTCGTATGGTTAATGTACCTCAGTCATATTTCAGATGGGTACTTGAGCCAGGTGTAAATGATCCATGCCATAACCATTAACATCACAAACAGGTTCTTTATTTAAAGCGCACAAAGAACAGTGAGTTCACATCGTTGACCTACTTAACATACACCGTGTAAAATAGCAGGAAGTTAGCTGTCCCGCCCACAGAAAAAAGAGACTTGAGGGTGTTCCTTTCTTCTTCTTTCAAAGAAATAGACAGCCCGGCTTTGCTACTCAAACAGACACCAATAAGAACTACGCTATGATACTACTTCAAAAAGATCCTGACATTAATATTTCAGATTTTGTTTTTTGATTTCATGCAAACCAAACCCCTTGGTACTTTTTTAACATGTTGAATGTAAATTGGAAAGCTTCATTACAGACCAATGTGTGTCATCACTTTCAAACAAACCATCTTTTCCACTGACAGCGCTACAGTGGATGTCCTTGTTCTACTCGCTGTGTTTTTCCAAGAAATAGGCATGCTCACTAGTAACAGTATATGAGTACCAGAACACCCTCAGCTGTATGTGTGTGTGTGTGTGTGTGTGTGTGTGTGTGTGTGTGTGTGTGTGTGTGTGTGTGTGTGTGTGTGTGTGTGTGTGTGTGTGTGTGTGTGTGTGTGTGTGTGTGTGTGTGTGTGTGTGTGTGTGTGTGTGTGTGTGTGAGAGAGAGAGAGTACGTGTGTGTGTGTGCGAGAGAGAGTACGTGTGTGTGTGTGCATGTGTGAGTACAGCTCATGCGTGTGTGTGTGCATCCGTGAATGCTTGTCACCACATTGGAAAGCTACATTACCACTAGTTGACCGGCTGAACTGCGATGTTGGTCAACTGTGGCTAATCTGTTTTTTGTGGGACCAGCTGAACTGTGCCAAAGATAATGTGTCTTTGAGTTCAGTTGAACAGCTGCTCTGGTCAGTTCTAGTGTACTGGGTGACCTGGATAGTGACAAACACAGGATGTGTCCCAATTGGCACCCTACTCCCTATTTAGTGCAATACTGGGCCCTGGTCAACAGTAGTGTACTATATAGGAAATAGGTTGCCATTTGAGACGCTTCCACAGATCCAGTTTAGATGTCCAAACTTAGATGACCTGCACAAATATCAGAAGTCAATGATTTACAATTGACACTACTGTGTTATTTTTAATACTGTATCTATTCCTTTATGTATCTCCCTTTTTGCATAACACTGTATTCAGGACAAAAAGGGATTTGCTTTGCCACATTTTTTTCAGTATTACTTTAGTGCCTTGTAACAAACATGATGCATGCTTTGGAATATTATTTCACTCTGTTAGTTAGGTTAGTATTGTGGAGTAACTACAATGTTGATCCGTTCACAATTTTCTCCTATCACAGCCATTAAACTCTGCAACTGTTTTAAAGTCACCACTGGCCTCATGGTGTCACACCCTGACCATAGTTTGCTTTGTATGTTTCTATGTTTTGGTTGGTCAGGGTGTGATCTGAGTGGGCATTCTATGTTGGTTGTCTTGTTTGCCTATTTCTATGTCTGGCCTGATATGGTTCTCAATCAGAGGCAGGTGTTAGTCATTGTCTCTGATTGGGAACCATATTTAGGTAGCCTGGGTTTCACTGTGTGTTTGTGGGTGATTGTTCCCATCTCTGTGTTTTGCACCAGATAGGGCTGTTTTGAGTTTTCACATTTCATTGTTTTGTAGTTTATTCATGTATAGTTTTCCTTTATTAAACAAACATGAATCATCATCACGCCGCATTTTGGTCCGCCTCTCCTTCAACTAAAGAGAACCGTTACACATGGTGAAATCCCCCAGTGGTTTCCTTCCTCTCCGGCAACTGAGTTAGGAAGGACGCCTGTCTCTTTGTAGTGACTGGGTGTATTGATACACCAGCCAAAGTGTAATAACTTCACAATGCTCAAAGGGATATTCAAAGTCTGCATTTTTATTTTATTTTAACCATCTACCAATACAGTAGGTGCACTTCTTTGTGAGGCATTGGAAAACCTCCCTGGTCTTTGTGGTTGAATCTGTTTTTTATAATTCACTGCTCAACGACGGGACCTTCCTTGCAGATAATTGTATGTGTGGGGTACATAGATGAGGTAGTCATTCACAAACCATGTTAAACACTTATTGCACACAGTGAGTCTATGCAACGTATTATGTGACTCGTTAAGCATATGTTTACTCCTGAACTTATTTAGGCCATAACAAAGCGGTTGAATACTTATTGACTCAAGACATTTCAGTTGTTCATTTTTAATTAACATGCAAAGATTTAGAAAAACATTATTCCATTTTGACATGGTATTGTGTGTAGGCCAGTGACAAGAAAACATCTTCATTTAATCCATTTTAAATTCAGGCTGTAACAGAACAAAATGTGGAAGAAGTCCAAGGTTGTGAATATTATCTGAAGGCAAAACACTTCAATGGTTTGATTTCCAGAGAGACAAAGTTTCAGACACTAAACGCTGTGGTCTGACCATGTCTGTCGGATGCTCTCCTCTTATTGTTTCTCCTCTTATTGTTGGCTGGATGTCAGTCAAATGTTCACACATTCTGTGTTCTCCCTCAGTTACATTTATTTAGTCTGCGACATACTGCAGGACTCCACTTTAACTAGAAATGTCACTCGTACTGTGTGATGGTCTTGACTCGGGAGATAACTGGTGGGATCGGTGCCTGTTGTAGCATGGTGGTGGCCATGTACAGTCTGAATTACATTTAAGGCATTTGCCGTATAAATGAGCATGTGAGCGGTGACACGATTATACTTGCAGATCATGCATATGAAAAAAAAACTTTAAACTGTGTTTCCATCTAGGCTAACTGTTAAGTAAAGAGCTTAACTTCAGACGGTAATCATATGACATTGTTCGCCTGGATGTCTTTCATTCTGTACATTTTCCCTTGCAGAAGCATGGATCAAGCCAAAGCCAGTTATGATCACAATTCAAAAACAGAAGTGGTGCATCACATGCATGTTGTTGCATTTCCACGTTAAAGAATCAGCTATCCAAATATGTTGAAAACCACGTACTGCCTCACACATATGTCACATGTGGCATGTTGTGTGTTACGTCCTCAAAGTGGGCCTCTGGAGATGCCTTGAGGTCGTGGGAGTGAGCTGAACCGCGCATGCTCTCCATGTAAAAGCGCCCTCAACCGACCCAGAGCTGACAAGTAAATGTCACCATAATCCTGCGGTTTCTGTTTCCCACAACGTTCTGATGACTTAACAGCACAACTCCGGTTTGATGCTCTGTGCAGAACAATATATTTATCAGCATGTACTGCTCACTGCTAATGTACTGTCATTTTGGGGGGGGGGGGCACTATACCAGAACCACTCTCTAATGGCCCATTCTTCAGAGTTGAACTGTACTGTAGATATGATTGGTTTGGAAGATGATAGATGAGGTATGAAGACACGGCCCATATTGACTGAGGAAGTATTTGTTGACTTGTATTTGCTGTGTATAGCCTATGCCTTAACTTAGCTGGGAATTGGTTTCTGTCCGCATATGAAACATTTAGATGCAGTAAATGTAGTCATGAATCTAAATATGACCTGGAGATCAACCCTTTGGTTGCCAAGGATGCATGTGCCTTGATGTCGCTTTCAAATGAGATAATTGTAAACACATGATCTGCATGGGCTTTGAGACCTAATGCCTTATCTTACCAGTCCTCAAAAACGGCCTCTTCTCATACCACTTAGTCTCTTTCACATTTAGGCTACATCTCACAGCTGAATATTCTGCATGGCTTCTCCTCCACGTTAGCATGTGAACTTATTGGTCAATAGTCTTGTCGTCATAAATTGCATGTCAAGAAAATCAGGGGGCTTTGAAGTGCTTTCATCCACAAAAAGCTCCTTAAAATGACATTCTGAAAAGCTCCTTAAAATGGAATGAGTAGTGAGTTAGATTTTTTTGTTGCATGGATGCAGAAATGCTCGGGCCCGCCCGGCTGTTATCAATTGAATGAGTTAGAGGAATTACTCAAAAATAAAAATAGGGACGTGAAGGAACCTCGAAGAGACTTACCAATGCATTACATCAGAATTGGATTTGAGGTCCACAAAAACATTACTCAATGCCATACAGAATTGATCCGTGTACTCCCTCCACAAAGTAAATGTGTTTCTACTGTAGGATTCCACAACTTTTCCTTGGTTTCTAACTGGAAGTTGATGACAACTACAATAGTTGCTCTCCTCTTATTGTCCTCTTACAATAATATTTTATATTTGAGATGCTTCAAAGTAGCCACCCTTTGCCTTGATGGTAGCTTTGCACACTCTTGGCATTCTCTCAACCAGCTTCACCTGGATTGCTTTTCCAACAGTCTTGAAAGAGTTCCCACATATGCTGAGCACTTGTTGGCTGCTTTTCCTTCACTCGGCAGTCCAACTCATCCCAAACCATCTCAATTGGGTTGAGGTCGGGTGATTGTGGAGGCCAGGTCATCTGAAGCAGCACTCCATCACTCTGCTTCTTGGTCAATTAGCCGTTACACAGTCTGGAGGTGTGTTGGGTCATCGTCCTGTTGAAAAACATATGATAGTCCTACAAAGTGCAAACCAGATGGGAGGAGATAAGAATGTGCCGTAAGCTCACTCCAGAGATAGCTTGAAATGTTGCCAATGGAGTTAACGAATTGGATCCTTTTCTATAGCTCAACTGCTCCGTACATTTGTCAAGGAGGATATGTGTTTGCGTTCAGAGGCCCACTGGTTAAAACCCAGTATTGGGACAGGGACAGTGGAGGAAGCTAGTTTCCATTTATCATCATTGACATCCATTGTTTGGTATGATTGTGTGCTTGCTGTGTGTAAAGGCTCCTTATCTTAGCTATTTAAATTATCCTGCTTTGTTATGTTTAGTAACTTTGATAAACATTCAGGTATGGCAGTTGATTGTCCAATTGGTTACAAAAGCTATACCGTTGACAATGGGTTATAAGAACATTTGAGTCAGTATTTAGGAATATTAGTCCTGCTTTGTGTTGCTTTTTGTGACATACCCCCCTGGTCAATTTTCACTGGCTGCGCTGCTAAAAAAAGAAACTGTTTTGTCCAATTAGACTTGCTTCCATTTCCTCTGTTACATCTCCGTAAGAATTCCTAAAGAATGTCTGACGTCTTGTCAAATAGAGTTAGCTAAGACAGGCTAATGGGCATGTGAGTGTTGGAGAGCCTTCCTAAGACTACTCTGCTCCCATGGGAAGGAGATCAGCCCAGAGGAATGCAAATAAATGTTTTCGCTGACCCAGCTACTCATGTCATCATCATCACTCTGTTCTGCCTCAAGACCCCCCCCCCCTAACCATATTACATAATCACCCTGTTATTTAACTAATAATAACACTACCACATGTTCTACATGGAATATCAAATGTCATTGATTTACTAATGGGCAATTCTCACACTGTCAACTGACCTGATGTGTTGTCTCTGACACCATTGGTAATCAGTGGCTCCGCTAATAGGCTATATAGCCCTGATAACCTGTTGTATTTGTATCTTTATATGAGCAACATACATTTAACTTCGACAAAGTTTCAACGCTTTTGCTTAATTAAGAAAAAAGATTAGACCTCCTGAACCAGTGCCCACTTTTCTTTGGAAAAATCCTCCACATTGGGGTCCCTGAGAGGTAAGAGATGGCTTTTTTTCTCCTGGGAGGTGAGGTGATATTTTTTTGGGGTTCCTAGTCAGGGCAACTGATGGTGTTATGCAGCATTCAGTTAGTTAGCCTCATTCACAGCCAGTTAGTTTGTAATGGTTTGATTCGTGTTTGTGAGCAAACATTACATAAAACTGCAACATGCTACAGTTGCTGACATCAACGATGCTCAAATCCATAAAAAAAGTACTAACATGAAGTCTTTTACTCTTTTATATATGCAATCCACAAAGTGCCCTCTTAAGATTTTAGCTGAGATATACAGTACCAGTCAAAAGTTTGGACACTCTTCTTTATTTTCACAATTTTCTACATTGTAAAATAATGTAGTGAAGACCTCAACAATTAATTAACAAATATGGAATCTTGTAGTAACCAGAAAAGTGTTAAACAAATCAAAATATATTTGAGATTCTTCAAAGTAGCCACCCTTTGCCTTGATGACAGCTTTGCACACTCTTAGCATTCTCTTAACCAGCTTCATGAGGAATGCTTTTCCAACAGTCTTGAAGGAGTTCCCACACATGCTGAGCACTTGTTGGCTGCTTTTCCTTCACTGTGCGGTCCAACTCATCCCAAACCATCTCATTTGGGTTGAGGTCAGGAATTGTGAAGGCCAGGTTATCTGATGCAGCATCACTCTCCTTCTTGGTCAAATAGCCCTTACACAGCCTGGAGGTGTGTTGGGTCATTGTCCTGTTGAAAATCAAATGATAGTCCCACAAAGCGCAAACCAGATGGGATGGTGTATCGCTGCAGAATGCTATGGTAGCCATGCTGATTAAGTGGGCCTTGAATTAAAATCAAATTTTATTGGTCACATACACATGGTTATCAGATGTTAATGCGAGTGTAGCGAATTGCTTGTGCTTCTAGTTCCGACCATGCAGTAATATCTAACAAGTAATCTAACAATTTCAAAACAACTACCTTATACACACAAGTGTAAAGGAATGAGAATATAAGAATATGTACATATAAATATATGGATGAGCGATGGCCAAACGGCATAGGCAAGATGCAGTAGATGGTAAATTCAAAGTAAAAGTTTTAATAAATCACAGACAGTGTCACCAGCAAAGCAACCCCACACCATAACACCTCCTCCTCCATGCTTCACAGTGGGAACTACACATGCAGAGATCATCCGTTTACCTACTCTGCGTCTCACAAAGACATGGCGGTTGGAACAGAAAATCTCATTTGGACTCATCAGACCAAAGGACAGATTTTCACCAGTCTAATGTCCATTGCTCATGTTTCTTGGCCCAAGCAAGTCTCTTCTTATTATTATTGGTGTCCTTCAGTAGTGGTTTCTTTGCAGCAATTCAAGGCCTGATTCACGCAATCTCCTCTGAACAGTTAATGTTGAGATGTGACTGTTACTTGTACTCTGTGCAGCATTTATTTGGTCTGCAATTTATGAGGCTGGTAACTCTAATGAACGTATCCTCTGCAGCAGAGGTAACTCGGGGTCTTCCTTTCCTGTGGCGGTCCTCATGAGGGTCAGTTTCATCATAGCACTTGATTTTGGTTCATAGCACTTGGTTTTTGCGACTGCTCTTTAAGACATTTTCAAAGTTCTTGAAATTTTCCGTATTGACTGACCTTCATATCTTAAAGTAATGATGGACTGTTGTTTCTCTTTGCTTATTTGAGCTGGTCTTGCCATATTATGAACTTGGTCTTTTACCAAATATGGCTATCTTCTGTATACCACCCCTAACTTGTCACAACACAACTGATTGGCTCAAACACATTAAAAAGGAAAGAAATTCCACAAATTAACTTTTAACAAAGCACACCTGTTAATTGAAATGCATTCCTCATGAAGCTGGTTGAGAGAATGCCACGAGTGTGCAAAGCCGTCATCAAGGCAAAGGGTGGCTACTTTGAAGAGTCTCAAAATATAAAATATATTTTGATTTGTTTAACACTTTTTTGTTTACTACATGATTCCATATGTGTTATTTCATAGTTTTGATGTATTCACTATTATTCTACAATGTAGAAAATAGTACAAATAAAGAAAAATCCTTGAATGAGTAGGTGTGTCCAAACTTTTGACTGGTCCTGGAAATCATTTAAACATCAACAGCATTCAGATTACAGCAGTACTAGCAGTACTATGTGTGGGTAGCCTAGTGGTTACAGCGTTGGACTGGTAACTGAAAGGTTGCAAGTTCAAATCCCCGAGCTGACAAGGTACAAATCTGTCGTTCTGCCCCTGATCAGGCAGTTAACCCACTGTGTCATTGAAAATAAGAATATGTTCTTAACTGACTTGCCTAGTTAAATAAAGGTTAAAAAAAACATGAAGCACATTGTTCTTTCCATGACAGGCTGGCCAGGTGAAAGCTGTAATCCCTTATTGATGTCACTTGTTAAATCCATTTCAATCAGTGAACAGGAGGAGGGGTTAAAGAAGGATTTTTAAGCCTTGAGACAATTGAGACATGGATTGTGTTTGTGCCATTCAGAGGGCGAATGTTGTGTGTATCAAGATATGGACACCCAAAGGACATCCAGCCAAATTGACACAACTGTGGGAAGCATTTGAGTCAACACGAGCCAGCATCCCCGTGGAACGCTTTTGACACCTTGTAGAGTCCATGGGCCAACGAATTGATTCTGTTCTGACAAAAGGGGGTCCAACTCAATATTCCTAATGTTTTACACACACACACACACACACACACACACACACACACACACACACACACACACACACACACACACACACACACACACACATACACTGTGTGACCTGTTCCTCCTCTCCCTCTCATACATTTTCTATCCAGGTGCATCTAAACATTTCCATACATACTCCATCTCCATCTGTCAATAAACACAAACGCTTTACTCCCCAGGCCTATAAATACACAAGAAAATGATTGTGTGAAAAACAACCTCAGTCAAACAATTTTGTGAAATAAATAACTTGGTCTAACACACCAGACTCGGTCTCACACACCAGACTCAGTCTAACACACCAGACTCGGTCTCACACACCAGACTCGGTCTCACACACCAGACTCGGTCTCACACACCAGACTCAGTCTCACACACCAGATTCGGTCTAACACACCAGACTCGGTCTAACACACCAGACTCGGTCTAACACACCAGACTCGGTCTCATTTAGGATCCCTTTCTGGAGTCTCTTTGCATTTCCAATGTCTCCATTTCTCTGTCTGTGTGTTTATACCAAAGGCCCCTGTGTAGGTTAGACTCCATGGTACTGAATGAGCTTTAGAGACGAGCAGACATCAAAGGTAACTCAATACCAAGATCTACCGTGTTGTTCACTTCCCTGACCTCATCTCTGCCTTAATTTGATGCAGTTCTTGGAAAATGGTCAATAAAGCCTTGAGTTTATCTTCCATCATTATAGCTTTGGAAACCAGAGATTTGCCAGAGTGCCAAATCACATCATGGACTTTTATAAGCTGTAGTGGGAAGATGCAATACATTATTTGTGATCTGAACAAAAGTCCAGCTTGACACATGAGGAGAAGGGGGGACATTGTTGCCTTCATCTAATCAGTAGAGACCCACAATGCAGAACATTTAAATCTAAAACAGTCACTTAGATCTACTCCAGATAGTGCTTCAACCTTGTTAGATAGCCTCCATGTACAGTACATATACACATACAACACTGCTGTCACACTTTTGAACGCTGCTTTTTCAGCCATTTCCCTGACAACAACATCACATCAGGTGATGTGTCAAGTACACTTAAACAGTAACAAACTAACCAATATAACATCTTTGAGAGAACACAAGTGCGGGAGACAGACATACAGACATGAAAAAGACAGAGACATGCAGACAGTGTGAGGGTAAATATGACAAATGACATTCTCTCTACGACATGTGTGGTTCCCCTATATCAAATGTCATGCCTGTACACTATCCCTACACTAAAATAGTCCAATAAAATAACATCAGCTAAAACCTGTAAGGTCATGTAGCTGCGTCAACAACAGTGGTCCCCATGAACCAGCCCTGTAATCCTCTAATCCCCAACACTGAACTGAAAGGAAACAGACAGAATCCTCCATGCAGCCATTCCCACAGCCTCCCTTATGTAAAGCCCCACACCATGCAGCCCCATACCATGTCTGCCCATGGTACCTACCTTCCAGGGAGGAGATGTGTGTCCTCAGATAAACTCATGAAGGCCAGGTGGAGAGCCAGGATTGCATTAACAGACACACTCATTCATTCATACATACATACATACAGACAGTACATTTGCCTGCACACATTTCCTTGGAGATGCAGTGGGTCATTGTAGTGAAGCCAGGAAGATAAGGCCAGGGTGATGCTAATGTAACCAGAGAACGAGAGAGAGAGAAATCAGCATAACACTGACTGGGAGGCGCTGAGTGTCACTGACGAATCAAAGTACCACCGTTCCCCTACCCCTCTCTCTCCCTCCCCTACCCCTCTCTCTCCCTCCCCTATACAACTCTCTCACTCTGTTCCTCCCATCTCTCTCTCTCTCTCTCCCCCTCTTTCTCTTTTCTGTCTCTGCCCCTCTTCTTCCCCCGCTCTCACCCTCTCTCTTTCTCGCTCTCTCTCTCTTTGTCCCCTCCCTATCTGTTTACCACTCGGTCTCTCTGTGTGAGGGCATACTTTCTCTGTTTATCTCTCACACACAGCCTTTCTTGTTTTTAAGCACCACAAAATGCCACCATCAGACAAACTATAAAATTCCGCAATCAGTAAATATCTATTTTAAATGCGTACTTGACATTAACATCTGCAGAAATGAATTAACAATATTGAAAAAAGTGATATACCATTGTTTGTTACTTGATCATACAAAATTGACAAACACTAATATCTCATGTCAGTGCCTCAAAACTGAAACATAACTGAACACAGGACAACAAACTAGTCTCTGAACAGATACATAACAGAAGCTACTTCTGCTTGATATCAATCAATAGCATCACCATGCAACAAAACATTATGAAAAGCCTTTCTATTCTAACGTTATTCTTTCATTAATAAGACAGTCACAGGATCAGGATGGAGGTGGTCATGGCTGGCCTGTCCCCATCAGCGTCGCCCCTCTCTGCTGCTCGTCTCATGTAATCAAGTCTCGATTTTCTGAGTGACTCGCCAGACTCATAGAAACACAAAGCAAACCTCGAAACCATTTGCTGTGTGCGTATGTGTCTCTTACATTTTATGCCAGAGGACAGACACTTCATAAACTGAGAATATAGATGAGACCAGCTGCAAGCTGAGCCTGACAAAACTGTCTGTCCAGAAATCCATGTATCAGATATACAGTGCCTTCAGAAATTATTCAGATCCCTTGACTTTTTCAAAATATTGCTACGTTAGTCTTATTCTAAAATGTATTACATTTTTAAAAATCCTTAGCAATCTACAAACAATACCCCATAATGACAAAGCGAAAACAGGTTTTGAGAAATGTATTGCAAATGTATAAAAAAATAAAAACCTTATTTAAACAAGAATTCAGACCCTTTGCTATGAGACTCAATTGAGCTCAGGTGCATCCTGCTTCCATTGATCACCCTTGAGATGTTTCTACAACTTGATTTGAGTCCACCTGTGGTAAATTGAATTGATTGGACATGATTTGGAAAAGGTCCAAGAACACAGTGGGCTCCATCATGGAAGAAGTTCTATCCTAAATGGAAGAAGTTTTGAACCACCAAGACTCTACCTAAAGCTGGTCGCCTGGCCAAATTGAGCAATCGGGAGAAGGGCCAGAATTCCTCTCTGGAGATGGGAGAATCTTCAAGAAGGACAACCATTTCATTTTCTCCCATTCTTCTCTGCAGATCCTCTCAAGCTCTGTCCGGATGGATGGGGAGCGTCGCTGCACAGCTATTTTCAGGTCTCCAGAGATGTTCGATCGGGATTAGGCTGGGCTCTGGCTGGGCCACTCAAGCACATTCAGAGGCGTGTCCTGAACTCACTCCTGTGTTGTCTTGGCTGTGTGCTTAGGATTGTTGTCCTGTTGGAAGGTGAACGTTCACCCCAGTCTGAGGTCCTGAGCGCTCTGAAGCATGTTTTCATCAAGGATCTCTCTGTACTTTGCTCCGTTCATCTTTCCCTCAATCCTGACTAGTCTCTCTGTCCCTGCCGCTGAATAACATGATGCTGCCACCACCATGTTTCTCCGTAGGGATGGCGCCAGGTTTCCTCCAGATGTGACGCTTGGCATTCAGGTCAAAGAGTTAAATCTTGGTTTCATCAGACGAGCTAATCTTGTTTCTCATGGCCTGAGAGTCCTTAGGTGCTTTCTGGCAAACTCCAAGCGGGCTGTCATGTGCCTTTTACTGAGGAGTGGCTTCCATCTGGCCACCCTACCTTAAAGGCCTGATTGTTAGAGTGCAGGAGAGACGGTTGTCCTTCTGGAAGATTTTCCCATCTCAACAAAGGAAGTCTGGAGCTCTGTCACAGTGACAATCGGGTTCTTGGTCACCTCCCTGACCAAGGCTCTTCTCCCTCGATTGTTAGTTTGGCCAGGCAACCAGCTCTAGGTAGAGTCTTGGTGGTTCCAAACTTCTTCCATTTAGGAATGATGGCGCCCACTGTGTTCTTGGGGACCTTCAATGCTGCAGACATTTTTTGGTACCCTTCCCCAGATCTGTGCCTCGACACAATCCTGCGTTGGAGCTCTACAGACAATTCCTTTGACCTCATGGCGTGGTTTTTGCTCTGACATTCACTGTCAACTGTGGGACCTTATGTAAACACATGTGTGCCTTTCCAAATCATGTCCAATCAATTAAACTTACCACAGGTGGACTCCAATCAAGTTGTAGAAACATCTCCAGGATGATAAATAGAAACAGGATCCACCTGAGCTCAATTTTGAGTCTCATAGCAAAGGGTCTGAATACTTATGTAAACAGAAATAACTTATTTATTATTTTGAATAAATGTGCAAACATTTCTAAAAACCTGTTTTTGCTTTGTTATTATATTGTGTGTAGGTTGATGTTTTATTTAATCAATTTTAGAGTAAGGCTGTAACGAAACATAATTGAAAAAAGTCAAGAGGTCTGAATACTTTCCGAATGCACTGTATATACAGTTTATCGGCTACACCACTCTGTTCACGAAAATGGTTCGCTCCTACAGATAGGTGGCCGTGGCTTGCTATATAAAGCAGGCCGACAGTCATCGAGGCATTCAGTTACTGTTGAACGTTAGAATGTGTAAAACGATTGACCTAAGCGACTATGAGCATGGTGTGATCGTCGGTGCCAAGCGCGCTGGTTCCAGTATCTCAAAATACTATACCACACACTGTAGTATCCCCCGAACATGTAGTGCTTACTTTAGAATGTTGTAGTATACTGTGTAGAATACTATACTACACACTATAGTATCCCTCGATCACGTAGTGCTTACTTTATCATTTTTGGATTGATTGAACTGCTAGCTAGCTTTACTTCTAGCTGCTAGCTTTGTCGATGCTGTTTTGATTTGAACATGCTGTCCTTGGGGAGCTCATGCCGGGAATTCACTCTGGGGTCCCCGCTCAATCGTGTAGTGCTTACTATAGAATTTTGTAGTATACTATACTCCACACTGTAGTATCCCTTGATTGATTTGATTTGATTATTTAAAAACACTATAGAACCACAACCGTAGGTACAATGCATTTAGACATTTGTCGAGAATAACAACATTTCAAATGTATTTCCATTGTGGTCCTGGTTCAAACATGGTACACATTTACAGCTAATCCACATAAAAATGTACCATAGTATAATAAAGCGCTAAACCTGGAGGGGGTGTGGTGTATGGTCAATACTGTTCTTAGCACGACACAACGCGGTGTGCCTGGATACAGCCCTTAGCCGTGGTATATTGGCCATATACCACAAACACCCGATGTGCCTTATTGTTATTATAGACTGGTTACCAACATAATTAGAGCAGTAAAAATACATGTTTTTTCATACCCGTGGTATACAGTCTGATATACCTTCAGCCAATCAGTCAGCATTCAGGGCTCAAACCACCCAGTTTATAATATGGTCTAAATAATGTTATGTTACTATATTTATATACTATAGTGATCACTGTATTGTTTTTGCGGACATGACTGTAATACACGGGTTGGTTGTTTAGCAACAAAACCGACGCATGCGCAAATATGGGGCAAAACTGACTGCGTTAGATCAGGTATTCCCAGGGTGTTTGTGTACCCCAGTTTTTTATTCACATTTTCAAACAGTCCATTTATATTATCCAACAGGGATATACATTTGGGTGAGGTTTTTTTCTCGCCTAAGTAGCTTCGTTTCACTGCCAAAAATAAAATGAAAACATCTAGTGTTCAGCGAAATACCAACACAATGTCAAATACAGGTAGCCTAGTCAAATAATTTAGGACACAACAGTAGAAATGGTTAACTTTGTTATAGCAAGGCCCCTGAACTCTCGTCTATTTTCTACACTATGCAATGATATGGGCAGCGACCATGTAACGCTTTTACAACATACAGAAGTTATCTGGTTATCAAGGGGCAAAGTCTTGACATGTTTTTTTTTTAAATTGAGAGACGAGCTTAAAGTTCTCTTTACTGACCATTTTCACTTGTCTGACCGCATGATGACGAGTTTCTCACACGACTGGCCTATCTGGGTGATGTTTTTACTCCCCTGAATGATCTGAATCTAGGATTACAGGGACTCTCAGCAACTATATTCAATGCGCGGGACAAAACTGAGGCTATGATTAAGAAGTTGGAGCTCTTCTCGGTCTGCATTAACAAGGACAACACAGGTCTTTCCATCATTGTATGATTTTTTGTGTGCAAATTAACTCAAGCTTACGGACAATGTCAAATGTGATATAGCGAAGCACCTGAGTGAGTTGTGTAATTGCGCACCCAGGTACTTTCCCGAAAGAGATGACACAAACAACTGGATTCATTATCCCTTTCATGCCCTGCCTCCAGTCCACTTACCGATATCTGAACAAGAGGGCCTCGTCGAAATTGCAACAAGCAGTTCTGTGAAAATAAAATTTAATCAGAGGCCACTGCCAGATTTCTGGATTGGGCTGCACTCAGAGTATCCTCCCTTGGGAAATCTTGCTGTTAAGACACTGACGCTCTTTGCAACCACGTACCTATGTGAGAGTGGATTCTTGGCCCTCACTAGCATGAAAACTAAATACAGGCACAGACTGTGTGGGAAATGATTTAAAACGGAGACTCTCTCCAATACAACCCAACTTTGCAGAGTTATGTGCATCCTTTCAAGCACACCCTTCTCATTAACCTGTGGTGAGTTATTCACAATGTTCAATTAACAAATAAGGTTTTATATGTAAGATGGTTAAATAAAGAGCAACATTATATTATTTGTGCTCTGGTCCTATAAGAGTTCTTTGTCACTTTCCACGAACCGGGTTGTAACAAAACCTCACTCATTCTTATGTTTAATAAATGCATCTTATAATGTGTGTGGCAGGCTTACAATGAAGGCAAAAAAAACATTTGAGTGCGCTGACCCTGGTGCTAGAGGAGGTACAGGACTATAAAAAGTTTGGGAACCACTGGCTTAGATAAACTACAATTAGTCTCCAATATTTATTGAAAACAAAATGAGCACGTGTATCTCAAATACATAGCTAGCGATTCTTGTTGTTGCCATAAAATGTTCTGGAATGCGCTGTACTGAACAACCTGTTGAAAAACGGGGAGGGGTTGTGGGAATGCTGTCGGCATGGCCACTGTACTTTAAATACATCAATCTTTGCTTCAAGCCACACCCACCAAACGGGAGCAAACGTACCTCAAAGTCTGTTCAAGACCTTACAAGAATGTTTTGGGGATGGATACATGTAGTTCAGTGCAAACCGTTCCGCAATGTAGTAAACGTTCACGCGAACTGAACGCACCTATAAAGCTGGCTGAAACGAGCCACCTACGATTCCCCCGCATGGCAGCTTCTTGTCACGGATTTACTGTAATATTCTCTGTAGTGTTTTTGCAGCTGTGGCTGTAGTATACTATAATGTTTTTGCAGACCTTACTGTAGTATTCACTGTAGTGTTTTATTATTGTGACATTATTGCAGTGGCTTTACATAATTGATATCTTGAATAAACTCACTGATGGTCAAATTCAACACATACCATTCAGAACAATCGACCACACCCCAAACATTTCTTCAAGACAACAAGGCCACAAAATTGTTGCTCACTGAAATAAACCAACAGCAACAAGGCCATACAGCAAATATACAAAGGACCTTCCAGATACAAAGCTGTCTCCTGAACTATTTAAATGTATATATATATATATATATATATATATAACTAGGTAGGCTAGCTGAGAACAAGTTCTCATTTGCAACTGCGACCTGGCCAAGATAAAGCAAAGCAGTTCAACACATACAACAACACAGAGTTCCACATGGAATAAACAAACATACAATCAATAATACAGTAGAAAAATCTATATACAGCATGTGCAAATGAGGTAGGATAAGAGAGGTAAGGCAATAAACAGGCCATGGTGGCGAAGTAATTACAGAATAGCAATTAAACACTGGAATGGTCGGGTGTGTAGAAGATGAATGTGCAAGTAGAGATACTGGGGTGCAAAGGAGCAAGATAAATAAATACAGTATGGGGATGAGGTAGGTTGGATGGGCTATTTACAGATGAGCTATGTACAGGTGCAGTGATCTGTGAGCTGCTCTGACAGCTGGTGCTTAAAGCTAGTGAGGGAGGTAAGAGTCTCCAGCTTCAGAGATTTTTGCAGTTCGTTCCAGTCATTGGCAGGAGAGAACTGGAAGGAGAGGCGGCCAATGGAAGAATTGGCTTTGGGGGTGACCAGCGAGATACACCTACTGGAGCGCGTGCTACGGGTGGGTGCTGCTATGGTGACCAGTGAGCTGAGATAAGGCAGGGCTTTACCTAGCAAAGACTTATAGATGACTTGGAGCCAGTGGGTTTGGCGACGGTAATCTGTTTGTTAACTTGGCTTTCAAAGACCTTAGAAAGGCAGGGTAGATATAGGTCTGTAGCAGTTTGGGTCTAGAGTGTCTCCCCCTTTGAAGAGAGGGATGACCGAGGCAGCTTTCCAATCTATGGGAATCCCAGGCGATACGAAAGAGAGGTTGAACAGGCTAGTAATAGGGGTTGTAACAATTTCGGCAGATCATTTTAGAAAGAGAGGGTCCAGATTGTCTAGCCCGGCTGATTTGTAGGGGGTCCAGATTTTGCAGCTCTTTCAGAGCATCAGATATCTGGATTTGGGTGAAGGAGAAGTGGGGGAGGTTTGGGCGAGTTGCTGTGGGGAGCGCAGGGCTGTTGACCAGGGTAGGGGTAGCCAGGTGGAAAGCAGGGCCAGCAGTAGAAAATGCTTATTAAAATTCTCAATTATTGTGGATTTATCGGCAGTGACAGTGTTTCCTAGCCTCAGTGCAGTGGGCAGCTGGGAGGAGGTGCTCTTGCTCTCCATGGACTTTACAGTGTCCCAGAACCTTTTTGAGTTTGTACTACAGGAGGCAAATTTCTGTTAGGAAAGCTAAGGCTAGCTTTTTCAAACTGCCTGTGTATATTGGTTCCTAACTTCCCTGAAAAGTTGCATATCACGGGGGCTATTCGATGCTAATGCAGAACGCCACAGGATGTTTTTGTGCTGGTCAAGGTTAGACAGGTCTGGAGTGAACCAAGGGCTATATCTATTCCTGGTTCTAAAAATTTTGAATGGAGCATGCTTATTTAAGATGGTGAGGAAGGCACTTTTAAAGAATAACCAGGCATCCTCTACTGACGGGATGAGGTCAATTTAATTCCAGGAAACCTCGGCCAGGTTGATTAGAAAGGCCTGTTTGCTGAAGTGTTTTGGAGAGCGTTTGACAGTGATGAGGGTTGGTCGGTTGACTGCAGACCCAGTAAGGATGCAGGCAATGAGGCAGTGATCGCTGAGATCTTGGTTGAAAACAGCAGAGGTGTATTTGGAGGGCGAGTTCGTTATGAGGATATCTATGAGGGTGCCGGTGTTTACAGATTTGGGGTTGTACCTGGTAGGTTCATAGATAATTTGTTTGAGATTGAGGGCATCAAGCTTAGATTGTAGGATGGCTGGGGTGTTAAGCATGTCCCAGTTTAGTTCAGCTAGCAGCACGAGCTCAGAAGATAGATGGGGGACAATCAATTCACATATGGTGTCCAGGGCACAGCTGGGGGCAGAGGGTGGTATATAGCAAGCGGCAACGGTGAGAGACTTGTTTCTGGAAAGGTGCATTTTTAGAAGTAGAAGCTCGAATTGTTTTGGCACAGACCTGGATATTAAGACAGAACTCTGCAGGCTCTCTCTGCAGTAGATTGCAACGCCGCCCCATTTGGCAGTTCTAGCTTGGCAGAAAATTTTATAGTTAGGGATGGAAATTTCAGGGTTTTTGGAGGTTTTCCTAAGCCAAGATTCAGACACGGTTAGGACATCAGGGTTGGCAGAATGTGCTAAAGCAGTGAATAAAGCAAACTTAGGGCGTAGGCTAACATGCATGAAACCAAGGTTTTTACAGGTACAGAAGTCAACAAATGAGAGCACCTGGGGAGTAGGAGTGGAGCTAGGCACTGCAGGTCCTGGATGAACCTCTACATCACCAGAGGAACAGAGGAGAAGTAGGATAAGGGTATGGCTAAAGGCTATAAGAACTGGCTGTCTAGCACGTTCAGAACAGAGAGTAAAAGGAGCAGGTTTCTAGGCACGATAGCATAGATTCAAGGCATAATGTACAGACAAGGGTATGGTAGGAAGAGAGTACATTGGAGGTAAACCTAGGCATTGAGTAATGATGAGAAAGATCTAGTCTAGAGACGTTTAAACCAGGTGATGTCATCGCATATGCGGGAAGTGAAACAACATGGTTGGTTAAGGCATATTGAGCAGGGCTAGAGGCTCTACAGTGAAATAAGACAGTAATCACTAACCAGGACAGTAATGGACAAGGCATATTGATATTAGGGAGAGGTATGCACAGCCAAGTGAATCGTATGGGTCCAGTGAGTGGTTGGGCTGGCTGGGGCCACGACGATTCAGACAGTTAGCAGGCTGGGGATAGCAAGTTGCCCCAAACTGAACTATAGTATAAATCCATTAAACTTAAATACATTAAATACAAAAAGGGTAAACGGGGGGTGGGGGGGGCACAATTAAAATTACCCTACCAACTAACCCTACACTCATTAAAAACCCACCCCCTTATTCCACTACTTTGACCCTATCTGATTACTACCCCAGGCTAATGACCTGAGAGGACAGGACACTACCACTCAACACACCCTGTAACTCTTCTGAAGTCAAATCTCATATACCCAAGTACTTCTCTGCAGCTGCCACCACATCTATGTTCTGCCTTACGTTTAATCTCTGCAGTACCATTGATAACCATTGCTATGAAGGCTAAGAAGCCAACCTTATGGAAACATATCACTCATTGGCCTTGCCCTCTGTTCTGGCACAGATCTACTATTCACTATTCTACTATTCATCCTCTCAGAATCCCTCACCCTTCATCCACCCTCCATTATCTTCTTCCCTGCCTTAGCATACAACATCTTCTACACTTACTCGCCTCTCTCGCACCGGCCAACATCACAAGCACCCCTATAGTTTCTCACCTGAACATGGCCAAGGGGTGCTTTTATACATATCCTAAATGTCCTCCCCTAATAAGGGTGCCCAGGGGAAACGCTGACCAAAACTTTGGTTCCTAGCCTGCCACACAATATTGTTCAGTTACAAGAGTGATGTGATGTTTAGGTGAGGGTTATGGTGATGCCCATCTACTGTGGGACTCCAGTTAAAAGCAGGCAGAGGCAGAGATACAGTTCAGTTTAAGAGACTTTATAGGCTCAGGTAATGGAGATGATACATGGCAGGGAATGATTGACAATTATTGACATGAGACTCTTGTCTTGAATTGAGACTTGGTTGGCTTTGCATGGAGTATGGTTCATCTAAAAGGAGACACAGAAAGGTGCAAATAATAACTGTCAATAACAGCAATGAGCATGCATAATTAATCAGAAATAATCAATGGCAATATGCAAATGAAATAAGCATATAAATGGGTAAAGCTATGCATAAATATAACAGCAGTTCATAATGATTGGCCAGAAAGGGGGTGCAGTAGCCTGTGGCATGGTAGACCGAAACTATAGCAGGCTAATTTAATGGTTACATAGCATAGCAAGCAAACAATATAAAGCTAACAGAAGTAGCAAGCATAGCCATAAAGGAGGCCTAGTTAGCATAACAAAGGCAATGCACAAAAAATGTACCAATTATTAATGTGGCCATTTACACTACAAGTACCAAAGAGAACAGATCAATAGACTCAAAATGGCTATTTGACTGATTCGCTAGAATTTTGCGGCCATCCGATTTTATAAGATAAAAGGTTTGTTCTCATATTTTAGTGACACATACTGGTTGTTGTTTATGAGAGTTGTTTGTCGTGCTCAACTACTCAGCTCTGTCTGGGTGAAAGGCCCAGTTTGAACCTGCCCATATAAATACCTTTTAGAGTCCATGCCCCGACTAATTGAGGCTGTTCTGAGGACGAAAGGACGGTGTTCCTAATGTTTTGTGCACTCTGTGTATACTACGGTCATGTCCACAAAAACCCAAAACCCTACAGTGAATACTATAGTATACTATAGTCATGTCGGCAAAAACACTACAGTGATTACCACAGTAAAGTCTGCAAAAACACTAGTGACAATAGTATAATGTAGTATTCTGATACTATCAAAATTAGGCTTCTGTTAGTTTTTGTTCTTGTCTTTTTTATTTGAATCAGTTACTGAATTATATGATCCGGGAAGCCTAGTGAGTGCGCTGCACTCTCCGACCACTTGTGACAATAATGGTCAATTAAGTGTAGGTTAAATGAAAAACAGCAGGACTGCAACCTGCGCAGCCATGTTCTGTTGGAGTCAAGCGGAGATGTGAGGGCTGTGCATTTCAAGATGGCGCCTTGCTCAGACAACATTCATCTCCAATGTAATGGATTTTCTGTCATGCGGCTCCCTTTCTGACCATCCCGTTCCCGAGACATAAGAACGTTTGATGGAAAGGGATATTCCTATCGCTAAGCCTGAGCGCCTTTTTAATGAGAAGATCTGAGGTTGTCTTGTTTGTCCTGAGGAGAAATACAACTGAGTTGATTAGGAGAAATATGATTATAGGATTGATTTGTTTTGGTGTGATGCTGATTTAAAGGGAGGAAGTGGATGGTAAGGAGGCGGTGCATAAGAGAGTGTTCTGAAGGTGATAACGTGTGACAGGGCCCACTGGATACAACCAACCGCAGTGCTGTCTGTGTGTGTGTGTGTGTGTGTGTGTGTGTGTGTGTGTGTGTGTGTGTGTGTGTGTGTGTGTGTGTGTGTGTGTGTGTGTGCGTGCATGCAGATGACTATCCTTCAGCACCCAATCTTGCCTCCTGCCTCTTATTTTTTTCTCTCCTTCTCTCCCTCCCAGACATTACATTAATATGCACCACCATTCTCCACCTCTGTGGCCAAAACACTTTCACATAACCGCAGTTCATCTCACACAAATCAGTCATTTTAATGGTGGGATGTCAGATGGGAAACAGGGACCAACAGGGGAGGGTTAGTAGGAAGGTCACCTATGGGCCGTCATAAGGACCCATCAGATATGGGTGCTTTGGGAACAGAGACAGTCAACAATCTCGGTATCGAGTGTCTGTCTAGTCCTCACCCTGATGATGCTTTTAGTTTCCTTTGATATGTATTATTTGCATTCAGGAGCGCCATGCACCACATTTTCACGAGGGCTACTGAATGGCCAATTTCAATATCGTGATTGAATAATCAATTCAGTTTAAGCAAAACTACATATTTTATTTCGTGTTTTACAAATGGATGAAGTTCAAGGTGCAAGTGACCATTCAGTATCAATGGACTTGGCCAATATGTGTAATAAGACAGACAGACTGATTTGTCCAAGCGCAGTATTTTCTTGAATCTGCATGCAGATGCTTCTCAGTGGGTAGTGACAGAGTAATCTGTCTCTCTGTTGCCCTCTGGTGGCTTTAGATGTGGCCTAATCTCATACTTTTGCCATTGTGTTCACTCACTGATGGATTTAAGTGCATCTTTTTTTTTTTTATTTACTGTTGTCAAATTGATGCTTTTATTCTTACAAGTATATACATTTCAGACCATAGAGCAACAGTGACATAACGCCTCTTTATTATACAAACAATACTTTAACAGCAAGAGGAATGGAGGTCACAAAGAACTGTAATGTTTTATAAAAATGTAAAATACAAAAGACGATAATCATACAAAATAAAAATATAGTATCTTGGATACCTGTAAACTCAAAGGCCTACGAAAGAACAGCAATACAAAAAAATCAAGTGTAAACATTTTGCTAAACAAAACTCAACACAATTAGAAATTCTCTATGGATTGCCAGTGGGTTGAAACATTAGCCTTTTGTTTCTACCACCAGCCCTTGTCTCTGGGGCTCACGATTATGGTCCATTATCATTCCGTACAGAACACTGGCCTCCCTCTTACAGTAAATGGTTTCATGACAAGTTACTGGTCTCCTCTTAATTGTTCTGACTCTACGAGGAATAGGTTCTGCTGGGTGGGCTCTGCCTTCGACGTGCAGTTCCTGAGTTCCTGTCTTAGCTCAGACAGTTGGTGAGTGTGATTAGTGAGGGTGCCGTTGACCTGAGAGAGGTACACATCTGACTGCCTCTCCAGCTCTGCCCTGATCCTCTCCAGATCCTCGGCCAGGTGACTGAAGCCTTTACACTGGCCCTCCATGCTGGCCAAGCGCCCCCCCACCTCCACAACCTCCTTCTGGACTCCCAGCGCAGTGGAGCGGCAGCCCTGCACCTCACCGGCCAGCCGCCTCCTCAGCTCCTGGAGCTCTCCTTTTAGCCGGGTCAGCCTCCTCTCTCCCGCCCCTAGCATGGAGGCCTGGCGCCCCACCAGCTGCACCACGCCCTTCACCTGCTGGGCCAGGCGCTCCTCCCGCTCCTGCCATGTGGTGTTGGCGTGCCCCACATCCCGGACCACTGACACTACAGTGTCCTTCAGGCCCTTCAAGATGCGGTTCACGGAGCGAACGTTGAATTTAAGCAGCATGATTTCACCCTGGACTGAGCTCCCCTCTCCCTCCCGGTGGTCTTCCCTCTGGGACAGTCTGGTCAGGAGGCTCTGCAGCGTGAGATTAACGCTGTTCAGACGGTCAGCCTGCACATCCAGGAGACCCTTCAACTCTCCTCCTCCTTTCTTCTCCTCATCCACCACATGAGTGTTCAATGTGGCTGTTTCTCCCTGGTGGATGGGCTGAGAGGAGGACATGCAGAGGAGTTCCAAGCCACGCAGCTGTTTCTGCACACTGTCCACATCCAGCTCCAGCCTTCTCCTGATGGACTCCAGCTTTGTCTCCAGCGTGGGCACGACGTGGCCCTCAAGCAGGGCAGGGGCTGTAGCGTTCCCCAGCTCCTCCACAGCCGTCAGAAGACGACCCTCCAGAGCCTTTAGCTTCCCCTCCAGACGGGCCTCCAGGCCACCTGGCCCCATCCCTCCCTCTAAGCTGCTACCCTGGACCCCGCCACTACCACTGCTCCCACTTCTGCCACCCCTGACCTTTCCACTCCCTGTCAGGTTGAGCTTAGCCTCCACATACCCCAGACGGCCCTCCAGCATGCCCTCTACATGGGCCTTGTGCCCACCCAGCTCCACCCTCAAGTGCTCCTGGGACTGGTTGAGGACTGCCACTGACTGTTCCAGCATATGCACCCTCTCAGCCAGGCCAGTGACTGTACCACAGCATCTCTCTGTCAGGTCATGTCCCTGAATCTGAGCCTGCACAAGTCCCAGCTCCTTCCTCAATCCCGTGGCGCTGCCCTCCAGGGCCTGCTCCATCTGTTCCTGCCTCTCCTGCTGCTCTCTGTGGCATTGCCGCCTCACCTCCCCGGCATTCTCTTCACAGCGGCTCTCAGCACTCTCCACGCGCTTCTCAAACCCATCGATGATCTCCGTCCGGGCCCCACCCAACTTGACGTCCACTAGATCCTCCATGGCCTTCTGGGTGTCTCTCAATGGGGTCCCTGTTAAGCTAGCCATCCCTCCTGACATCTTCTTCAGTGTGTCGTCGTGCTTGATAACCGTGCCTCTCAGCTCCTCCAGCTCAGCGGCCTTTGCCTGCAGCTCAGCCCGGAGCTCCTCCACCCTTCCCGTCAGCTCGCCCAGCCCTGGGAATGCCTGGCCACCATCCAGCCCCTCTGCATCAGGGTTCCCTCCTGGGATGTCTGCAAAGCCTACAATGGAGTGGGGGGAGGAGGACAGAGCGGGGACAGGGCCTGGTGATGCAGACAGAAGGGCGGAGAGCATCCTGCTTGCGTCCTCTTGTAGTGAGGCACGCAGGCTGTCCTCCAGACCATTCACTGTCCCACTAAGTGTCTCCAGACCCCGGGATAGATGCCGCATGTCCTCCTCCATCCGATCCAGACGCTCTGCAGACTCACTGCCCACTGTGTCTAGAGCCTGGCCTACAGCGGAGAGAAGAGTGTTACATACACAATCATACATCAGAGAGATCGAGAGAGTAAATGTAATGTAACATAAGTGTTCATTTTTACGAGTATTTGTCTGCATAAAGCCTTTGAAGAATGTTGCCAAAATAAATGGAGTTTCTGTGCATTTATGCACTCTAAATACACATAGATATCCTCTTCCAGTAGAGGAAGCAAGGCTAGAATCTTATGTACATGTAATATTCATGATGTGCAGCAGTACTGAAAATGCATTGGAATAACACTCTGTCTTACCATCGATTTCTTGGCTGCCAACAAGGGGAGCTGTTTCTTCAGCAACGGGCTCCAGCTCTGAGTGATCTGTGTGGTCTGGATGATCAGGTTGGTCTGGTCCAGGTTGCTGGTGATGGTGATGTTCTGGCTCTAGATCAGATTCAGGCTGGTGGTGGTCTGGCCCCTGGTGGTCTGGTTCCTCATGGTGGTCTGGTTGAGGTTGATGTTGGTCTGGCTCGTGGTGATCTGGATCTGAGTGATGGTCTGGTTCAGGCTCGTGGTGGTCTGGCTGTCGGTGGTGCTGTGGCACAGAAGGGTAACGCTCAAAGGAGGACACTGGGTAGGAGGGGTGGGTCATAGGAGGCCCAAAGTGACGTATAGGGTAGGACTTGCTGGGAGGAGGACCTTTTGCTTTCATGGGGTAAGACTTCATAGGAGGAGGTCCCTTCATGGGAGGGTCCTTGGCAAGCATTGGGTAAGATTTCATGGGAGGAGGGCCCTTGGTCTGACTCCAGGGATTTCCTTTAATGGGTGGGCCCTTGAATGGTGAGACCTTGAATGGAGGCATCGCCTTAATTGGGTGGTTGTAGGCTGGGGGTCCCTCCATGCAGCCATAGCCAGAGTAGCCTGGACAGCAACGCCATTCCAGCTCAGTGACAGTCTTATGGGCAACTTTATAGACTGGCTTGTACATCAGACGGTACCTGTGGGTCGATGGAAAAAAAATATTAAAAACATGACTCAAGAAACTGCATAAGGTGACGTCTGTGAACAGCAGAAGGAAAAATGGCAGTACTGTTTTCATAACCTTTTCAAATGGTAATAGCAGCAGAAACAATAATAGCGGTTGTTTTTACAGCAGTTATACACATAGTAGCCATGGTATTGGTAGGCGGCAGTAGAAGCAGCAACAACAGTAGCAATGTCAAAGGCAGTAGGTTCAAGGACTATTAGGAATAGTTGTCTCGTGCAGTATGGATCACTCACATGAGTGTTGAACACTTCTGACCCCAGGCACACTTGTTGTACTCAGCCTTGACATAGGGTGTTACCCCATTCTGCATGGTGAATGACATAGTCTTCTCAACCACATAGGCACAGTGGTTCCTGACAGAGGGAGGATGATGGGGGGAGACATCAGATAACAGTCTTAAAAATGTATTTTATACCTAAAAACAAACTTACAACATTTCTAACTGGCTTGAGAAAACTAGGAGAAAGAAAATTGACCAGAACAACCGATAATCAACTACAGTATGCACTGAATACTGAGCAAATCTATAGTCAGCCCCCTCTGACCTGTATAGCCCAGTATAGTCCGAGTGAGTACTCACTTGTGCCTGCTGGTGGGCTTCCCATGGACAAGGTGGTGAGGATTGGGTCCAGCTTTGTAGAGGTTGGACTGGTGGGGTCTGTAGGATTTGGCATCAGCCAGTGACAGAGTGACTGACAGGAGGAGAATGGGATGTAATGCCACCACAATGTGCATTGTTACTCCCACTCAAGGAAAGGTAGACGAAAAATAAAATAAACTGCTGACAGAAAGAATGGCAGTGTAGTTTCTAAAGAAAACGTAAGTCTGCCTTACAGGCAAGTTTTGAGTTCAGCTTGAGGGAAATCCTAAAACTTGAATCCTCAGAGGTGTCAGATGTTAAAAGGATGTATAATTCAGATGTATAGCATCTCACTAAAAACACCTCACAGAACTAGAAAAGGGTCAGTTCTAAAGCAAAGGCTTCATGCTGAGTAACCAAAATCCATAGATGAGAAGCTGACACTGAAAAAAGTTGTCAGAGAAAGAGTTCTTCAGCACTTAGGAAAAGCCAAGTCAAGTGCAAGTCTGTCAGTTGGTGTGGCCCTGGTGCAGTCTGTAGCTACAGGTGTGGTGGACTCTCTGTCGGGGTGACAACAGTCCACTGTGAGCTGACAGGGCGGCTGCCGGGCCCTAATAGGGGGCACCCCCTGCATTTATTTGCATATCCCCCTCCCACACTGCCTTCCTGAAAGTAACACAAGTGTGAGAGTAGAGGGAGAGGGCCCAGTCCTCTATTCCTTCATATGTGTCAATGCTCATTAATACTATAATAGTGCTACCATGAATAGGCCTAGCTAGGGCCTCTACCATCACCAACATTACTCTGGCTGCGGCCTCTTATTCAACTTCCTCATGCAAGGATGGACAAATGGCTTTCGAAGGAATGCAGGATAGTAACAGTATCCCTTATTCAACATAAACAAATTCAGTATCTACTGTCTCCCTATCGAAATGATGACAGGGCAATATCTATTTCTGGAAGCCATTACATGTGGGTTATTCTCTAACTGATATGATCTTAGCCATAATGAACCATGGGTCATGTCTAAAAGTTAGGTTTTTCCCATGCAGTAAAAGGTCATCTGAGGTGACAGTCAGGGTCACAGAATTAAATCAAACACGTTATTTAATGTCTCTCGTTGGTCAGGGTTATGTGGGTTATGCCTCTGAATTTGAGCCCACTGCTAAGGGGACATCAGGGCAAAATTACATAAGCAATAAGTCATTTCTCTGTTCAGATAAAAACAGCACATTTGCAAAACAAACGGCTCATGATGGAAATGAAGCTCGACAGTTGACACTTCCCCTGCTCTGTCCACTTCATACGATTCGTACAGTAGATATATTTTATCCACCACTGAACAAACCTATGAGAAATAGCTACTGCTACATTATATCTGTTACACAGCTGGACTCACCCCACTCTCACACACACCCCACCCAGACCTAACAGCTAACCACCTGGACCAACCAGGAACAAATACAAACAAATAGCCTGTGTGGAAACACACCCACCCTTCCCAGTACCTCATCCCCCAGTAAACCAACATGCTGAATCACAACATGTCTTTGTTCAGCAGGGCAGTGCTCAGTGAGGTTGTTGGCTGGTTAGTAATTATATCATAGGGGGATTTTAGGCCTACAAGCCATCAGTTAAAGTACATTTACATTTTCAATAACCCAAGTCCTTAAATCTATTTGCATAGTGTTGCTAACTTGCTCATAGAGAAAGTGTGACTCATCAGGTAGGCTACATACATGTGAGGCGTGTGCCTATCTTAGAGACATCTTATGGGTTAAAAATAGAAAATAGTGTAATTTTGCAGTCATTGGTCTTACCCAGGACTCAAGCCCCTCAGTAGTGGCCACAAACCATGTACCACAGAATGTTTAACTAAGCAGCTGGTGCAGATCACTAAACACAAAAGTATGTATACTGAATAAAAATATGAATGCTACATGTAACGTGTTGGTCCCATATACACAAAAAGATAATTTCTCTCAAATTTTTGGCACAAATTTGTTTACTAGTGAACAATTCTCCTTTGCCAAGATAATCCATCCACTTGACAGGTGTTGTATATCAAGAAGCTGATTAAATAGCATGATCATTGCACAGGTGTACCTTGTGCTGGTCACAATAAAAGGCCACTCTAAACTGTCCAGTTTTGTCATACAACAAAAGGCCACAGATGTATCAAGTTTGTCTCAAGTTTTGAGTGAGCATGTAATTGGCATGCTGACTGCCGGAATGTCCACCAGAACTGTTGCCAGAGAATGTAATGTTAATTTCTCTACCATATTTGGTAGTACATCCAACTGGCCTCACAGCCACAGACCACAGGTAACCAATTGGCTGATTTCCTTATATGAACTGTAACTCAGTAAAATCGTTGAAATTGTTGCATGTTGCGTTTTTATATTTTTGTTCAGTATAACATGTACTAAATGTTACTTTGTGGTAATTTAGGTTAAAAGTATCCCATTTGTTTGTGTATTTATAATGACGGTATATGGAAGAACCATGTTGATACATGAAACTGCAGTGGTCAGTTTCTCCCCAGAAATGATTTATCAACTGGACCTTGTTAGCCTGCACTCTGTCAGGAACAGGACTAACATTGTATCCATTATTTCAGAGCAGGCTTTTGATTAGCCCTCGTTTTAAAGGGTAATTTCCTGTATCCTGTTTGTGCCTGGTCCCACCTTCTTTACCTGGGAACTCCCTTTCACGCGCTGATACAAAACAACAGAATTGTGTGTGTGTGTGTGTGCGAGCACAAATGTGTCCGTGTTTCCAATCCCTTAGCTCTTAGCTACGCCACCAATTGATCTGTCAACAACAAGTCTTCATTTTGCCATACTCTCAAACATAGGAGCTAGGCTTGATCCTGGACTGGTAATGCAACACAAGCACACCATTATTCTAGTAGTTAGAGCAGGCCACTCCACCAGGAAGTGCACTGAATGACATCACAATGTAGCAGCTGTTCCAGGCTCTACTCCTCTACTCACCTGCCCATCGTAACTCTGACTTCAGAATGTAGAATGTTCACATACCTATTATCACAACTGTTTTCTGAATAGGGTGAGGTGTAATTTACCTGCCACATGCTTTTCCGCACACAGCAGAAAAGTGTTGAAGCCATGCAGTGACTAGAACGAATGGAGCATGTGAGATGGTGTGCGTGTCCACATGACTTTAATGTCTCTGTCTGTCTCTCTGTCTGTTTACTATTGACACCAGACATCTACATTCAGAGCCTGCCTGTGAATTATTTTAAGTCAGGCTTATGTTGTCTATGTTTGTTTCTCCAAAGTCGGTGTGTCTAAAGAGAAGTGTGACATTGGCAGTATTTAACTAGGAATCTGCCACTGTTCTGATCGCTGGGATATTGGTTGGTCTTCTGCCAATTTCACAAACCCATGTATTTTTGCTATCAACTTAACCATAGATTTTTCTTGTGCAAAAACAATCTACTGCACAGTACTTTGTCTTGTTGAGATTTTATTTTAGGTCTGGCATTTAAGTGTCAGCTGGTCAGTGTCAGCTGGTCAGACTTTTCAATGTTGCTTTATTTTCAGGTGTGTGTGTGTGTGTGTGTGTGTGTGTGTGTGTGTGTGTGGTTTCCGATTCTATGTGCATCGTGGAAATGTACATGTTAAAGGTTACAAACGTTATCATCATCCGCAGTGTCATATCTCTCGTAGGGGTACCTGCCATCGCATCATCTAGCTCCGAGGATCTTCCCTCTGAGATGAGGTCATTCCCCAAACAATTTAATAAAATGTTATGTATTCTGTCTCGGTCTTACTTTCAGTCTGTACTAGACTGAACTTGCTTTTGAGTAGGCCTACTGACAGCCATGTGGAAGAACAAACAGGGATAATTGGTCACACCCCTCCATCAACCTAATGTGTTTCCTCTGCAGCTTCTTGAATATTCTACTGCACCATCATACTTCCAAAGTGACAGTTTTTGTGGTTGTGTAAAGTACCTGTTCAAGTATTATTGTCTATGTAAGATGGAACTTCATGTCTTTCACGTGGTGAGTATGTGGGAGAGGTAGCCTATTAGACACATTCTTGTGGTATGTCGATAAACTATTGACATAATACAAATGTTGATAAGACCAAAGCTCATTTGATGGCCACATGGGGAAGCAGTAGTTGGTGGCACACTTAACACCCATGTTAGAGGTTGTGTGTTTGTGTTAATCTGGTCTCATACCATGTGGCTCTGTAGTGTCCACACATCTGTAGACACAGTCCACACAAGACCTGTCTACACATACAGAACACCTCCTCAGTCCTCCTGGTCAATTGGAACAAGCCATTGTCATGAAATGGACAGCTCATTATAATGAGTGGACTGGTATCAAACACGTGGAAAACCAGATGTGTTTTATACCATGACATTTATTTAGTTCCAGCCATTGCTATGAGCCCATCCTCCCCTTTTTTTCTTATTTAAAAAAAAGTGCCACCACTGGTGTACTGTAGCAATGGGTGTTTTCCATTTCCATACACAGTGAGAACCATGTTTGAGGCTGCCCCCTGGTGTAGCCTTCAGTGAAGTCCGTAGAGAGCAGCTTGATAGTGCCAGTGTGTTCTTTCTTCTTCAGGGAGGAAAAAGTTTGGCCACACTCATTGTGTTGCTAAGCCTCTATTGGCTGAATGGCTTGCTAGTGGATGAGGTATTTTAACCATGTGCCCTTGAAATCTACCTATTGTTGGATAATGAATAATTCTCCACTGATACACCATGAGGGGAAAAAAACCTTTTTCTCAGCGGAACCTCAAACTTATTGTTAATTTTCTATGCGCTTTGATGTTCCCTCCAGCAGAAATGTTCTCATTCTAGGGGTTCCCTTTCATCTTTTAGCCCTCTAACGAGGCCAAATATGCCCATGCTAATATGTCAGCCCCTATGTGCCCCCTAAAGTCTCTGCTGCTCCATTGATAGTTATGTTGTCATAGCAACAATGGTAGGCATACACCCCAGGAAGTGCCCATGCACTAGTAATTAGACCTATAGGAATTGGCTGTTTGTTGTCACTGGGTCAGCATGTCCCACATGTGGTTTGTGGGACTGATTGATCCAGTATGTATTCTGGGATTTACCATCAAGTGCTGCAGCTGATCCAACCACCAGACATGATTGTATACCCAACTGTGAGAAAATAGGCCTATGGGTGGTACAGACTACAAAATGCACATGATTTTCTTTGGTGTAACATGACGCTTTGGTGTAACATGATCAAGCTATGAATGATTGTATACAATTGGATAAATTACTGATTAACTCAAGTCTTGACACTCGGCAGCCTATTGATGTGTCAAACTTCTCATTTACAGTAGGCTACCACTCCTGAAAGCCTTGGGTTTCCACAGTGCCTGGGCTTGGGCTTCTGCCCCGGTTGCTTTTGGTCCAGCCCCGACCCTTTTGAGTTTCCATAACCACACATAATGCTATGCAGTATTTAAACCAAATGTTTTTCCTGACAAATGTTGATGACAAAAATAAACAATACAATATATTGCACTAGGAAGTAGTAAGGTAATGCGCTAGGCAGTAGTAGGGTTGTCACTAGTTAACACAGCAACAAAGTCATAATTATGGTTAAACTCCCTCCCATTTCGAAAATGTATCTTCTTTCAAATCTGACTTTAAACACACTGCTAACCCTTCTTAACCCTAACCTTGAATTATGACCAAAAATAATTTAGATTTGAGGGATTATGTCATGGGGAATCCCTGCAGTAGGCATTGCAAGAAGCCCCTGAAGTGACGCGGAAGCTACTGTGATTGACCAGGATTTTATAACACAGTGGACCGTTCACGTCCCCTACAACTTTAGCACCGTTTAGATGGCATTAGCTTTCCATCCAATTGGTTAGATTTACATGCCAATATTATCAAATCCGCATAAAGAAAATATGCGCATTTTCCCACGAGTTGTGCTTCCACCAAACTGACTGCAGATAATCAGTGCGTGAAGAAGTGCAAACAAAAAAGGTGTTCATGTACTACATTCAAAAAAATACATTTGTTTCCATTGCATTTTCAACTGTATAGATAGTTTTGTCACAAACTGTTGCTTTTAAATGGGAAATGTGCCTACTCTGGTCTTGGCACATGCACGCTAGCCAATACCTCGCAGATACAATGGGGGTAGGCTGTGTGTGTAGACTAGTCTACATGATTCCATTTTTATGGATAATATTTACATTTGTCAAACCGCAGTCAATCATCATGTCACCAGAATTTAGACCCTCGATATTTATTGGAAAGGCATCAATATCACCGTGCACTTTCGCCACCCAGTGAAGTTCATCATTTATGTCATCTGTAGCCAAATAAACTGCATGGTTTCCAGAGTCGTAGTGGGAGCACCACACATGTCATCTCGTGACTCCAAGTTTACTTCAATATGATGGTTGTTATATCAATATTTGCGCATAAAGGCGTTTCCACCGGCTCTTCTCGCATAATTTTACCGAAACAAAAAGATCCCACGATGTCGAACGAACAAATTATCTGTCAGCATTTATACATTTGTACCGAAACTTCCTTTCATCACAGCTTTCTGATTATTTTTTTTATATGGTATGACTTTACTCGCATAAAAACTGTGGCTGGAAACGTGGTTATTGTCATCATTCAGTAAAACGCCTGTCATTCAGTCAATCTGCAGTTTAGCACAGCACAGAGCAAATACGGATATTCCGAGTTTCTCATGTTGAGCAGGCAGCAGTGAATGAGGTGGAAAGGGCAGAATAGCCAGAAAGTAAAAGTGCAGCAGTAGAGTAAACCACAGGTTTGTGCAGGGTTAGTGGTAGCTAACTAGCTAGTCTCCCTCAGAATAAGTGTTGACTAACGCCAATGAGTTTGCGTTAGCGCTCAGCATCAGTTATTTAAGCAACAAGGCCTAAGGGGGTGTGGTATATGGCCGATATAAGCGGAGTGCTAGGACACAGCCCTTAGCCTTGGTATATTGGCCATATACCACAAACCCCTGAGATGCCTTATTGCTATTATAAACTGATTATCAACCTAATTAGAGCAGAAAAAAATACATGTTTTGTCATACCTGTGGTGTATGGTCTATTATAAACTGTGGTTCGAGCCCTGAATGCTGATTGGTTGAAAGCCATGGTATATCAAACCGTATACCATGGGTATGACAAAACATTTGTATTTTTACTGCTCTAATTACGTTAGTAACCAGTTTATAGCAATAAGGCACCTCGGGGGTTTGTGATATGTGGTCAATATACGACGGTTAAGGGCTGTTCCTATGTACGACGCAACGCAGAGTGCTAGGACACAGCCCTTAGCCATGGTATATTGGCCATATATCACAAACCCCTGCCAATATTCCACGGCTAAGGGCTGTGTCCTAGCACTCCGCGTTGCGTCGTACATAGGAACAGCCCTTAACCGTCGTATATAGGCCATATACCACACCCCCTCACACCCCCTCGAGACATATTGCTTAAATATACCACGTCTGTCAGCCAATCAGCATTCAGGGCTCGACCCACCCAGTTTATATTTAACAGTATATTTTGTGAATGGGCAAGTTAAGGATGTTATAAGTCATGATATTAGGAAAAGTGTTTATTTCCAGCGAGTGTATTTCATGGGTTTCATTTCTGTAGCTAAGGTACTTATTTATTTGACCTTTTATTTAACTAGGCAAGTCCGTTAAGAACACATTCTTATTTTCAATGACAGCCTAGGAACAGTGGGGTTAACTACCATTTTCAGGGGCAGAACCACAGATTTTTACCTTGTCAGCTCAGGGATTCAATCTTGCAACCTTTCGGTTACAAATCCAATGCTCTAACCACGAGGCTAACTGCCGCCCCATATAGTGTAGCCCGGCTGGCTAGCCACGTTGCTAGCTAGCTCAGACTGAAGAGATTTGTTTTTCTGACTAAATCACATACGGTATCTTCTGACAGCGCCCCGCTGTGGACTGACGCTGAACGTTACTACAGCTTGAAATAAACCAGGCCAAGTCAGGAAGTGCCGTCGCCCTTTAAAACAAACTGGTGACACGTAACTCTACCTTGCAGATGAGCCCAGGAGGAAGACAGATGAGAACAGCAGGCCAGTGGAACACTTAGAACAGCAGGCCAGTGGAACACTTAGAACAGCAGGCCAGTGGAACACTTAGAACAGCAGGCCAGTGGAACACTTAAAAACAGCAGACCAGTGGAACACCTGGAACAGCAGCAGCCAGAGGCAACAGATAGGGAAGAAGATGATTTAGGTGGCCCAGACACCGGCCCAAAACAAGTTAAGCTACCCTAGTATCCCCTTGACCATTTTTGGATTGAAAAACTAAAGAGACACACCAGGCAGAGACAGCAACAGAAGAGTAGATGATGGAGAGATACCAGACAAGACACAGAGACAGCAACAGAAGATAAGGATATGATGGAGGGACACACCAGACAAGACATAGACCAGAACAGAAGAATACGTGATGGAGAGAGATACCAGAATAACAAAATGGGCCATGACAGAAGAGGATAGACAAAGGAGACATTAACAAACAAACATGAGACAGCAACAGACAAGACGCAGACAGCAACAGACAAGAACGCAGACAGCAACAGACAAGTGACGAAAGGGATGCAGAGAGAACTGTGGTGGGTTGAGCACACATTAGACTGTATCACTTCAAGCTGCTCTATAGATTCTAATTAGTTTTATTTATTTGCACAAATTATAACAGGCGAGACACAGACAGTGAACAAGTACAAAATGGTTTACAAAGAATTTGCAGGTGAGGTGAAAAGGTCTGTAATTACAATTAAAAACATTTTTACAACCAGGACAGGATGAGAGAGGAGGGTAGACAAAAGAGACGTCAAAATAGAAAATGGAAGTGAAAAGGTATGGAGGCTTTTGGCAATACACTGTGGATGTATGCGTTTCAGAGTAGATAGTGTTCTATGGTAGAGAGAACCACAGTAGCTAGTGTAATTGAGTACTGGCAGTGTCTGCTGTGCCAGGAGGGAAGGTGCAAGTTACCTGAAAAATATCTAGTCTTTCAATGTTCTCAAAATGCACCAAATTCATGCATTTAGCTGTTTAAATTATTATTATTTTTTTTGCAGGGGGAGGATCCCCCAGGGCCCCCCTACTGGCTTTGGGCTATGCCCCGAATGTTTTTAAATCCTAGAAATGCCCCTGGGTTTCTCCCTGGGCTTTATAGCTCTGAGGCTCCACCACAGAACATGCCATCTTGGGAGCCCACAAGCTCTGGCCCCATTGGGCAGGGGGAGTCCTTATGCTGAATGTTCTCTATTTTATTTCTTGGGCTGGTTTTTCATCAGCCCGTTTTCAGTAGCTCTCCACTGGCTGCGCTAATTACAGGGCTCCTGGCAGCACTTTGAGTCAGCTCGTTCTGGCTCTTGAGAAAAAGCAGTGCGCCTGATTCTCACGAGTAGATAAACCACACGCATATAGTTCCGCACTGACAGAACCAGTCAGCCAACTTCATTGGGACATTCCCGCATCGAAAGAGACATAACGTCACCCGGGACAGGACACTATGAGCAGCACCATCTGATTAGAGGTTGCTCAAGAGCGCATCCCTATTATGGATGTTTTTTTTAACACTATTTTTAAAACTTAGGCTACAGTCATGCTTCGTGTCAATTTAGGCAGTTGGTAGCCTGTTCCATGTGGTTATTCCTCACCTCACCACTGCATATAACCGGGCAACTTACGAGATTGTTGTTCACCGGCAGTGGCACCTGTGCGACTGTAAAGAGGAGCTAACTTGCGCTTCTGCAGTCCTGTTCAAGTAGGCTATAATTGGTTGTCCGTACTGTCAAGTTTGGCGGAAAGGACTATGCTGTAGCAGAACAGAGAGGTGAGGAGAACGCAAACGGGGGATTACCGGTCGGTCAGCGGTTACCGGAGAGGATGGGATACTTTTACTAGTGCATTCACTGGAAAGGAAAGGAGACGCCATGGCTGTGGACGGTAATAGAGATCTAATAGTTTTGCATGCGGACATCTCAAATATCATCTTCCATCTTCTCCTCTAATAGCCTTTTTTTTGTTGTTGTCGGTAACTAGGCCTATTAACTACAGGCTAATTCGATGTGCAGGCTAAGCTAAACAAGTGTACATAAGTTTTGCTGAATTTGCCTGACCGGTTTTCCATCTTATTTACTTAGGCTTCAGCATTCAGTTGGGATTTTGTAGCCGAATAAGACACTGCTGTTCAGACCTTGTGGTGCTGAAATGGACAGCGACTTAAGGGTGACAATGGCAACTGACCGCAGTCCATTTCTTTCAAGTAGTAGCCTATTTTGATCACTTATGACCGTCTTTAAGTGAAATCGAATTACATTGGGTACATTTTCTAAGTAGCATAATTTCTTATTTGTGGAAAAACATGACATGGCCAAAAGTATGTGGACACCTGCTCGTTGAACATCTCATTCCAAAATCATGTCCACTAGATGTTGGAACATTGCTTTGGGGACATTCTTAGTGAGGTTGGGCACGCAGTCTGTGTTCGAATTCATCCCAAATGTGTTCGATGGGGTTGAGGTCAGGGCTCTGTGCAGGCCAGTCAAGCTGTTCCACACCGATCTCAAAAAAACATTTCTGTATGAACCTCACTTTGTGCATGGGGGCATTGTCATGCTGAACCAGGAAAGGGCCTTCCCCAAACTGTTGCCAGAAAGTTGGAACAGAATCGTCTAGAATGTAATTATATGCTGTACTGTTAAGATCTCCCTTAATTCGAACTAAGGAACTAGCCCGAACCATGAAAAACAGCTACAGACCATTATTCCTCCTCCACCAAACTTTACAGTTGGCATTATGCACTGGGGCAGGTAGCGTTCTCCTGGTGTCTGCCAAAACCCAGATTCGTCCGTCGGACTGCTAGATGGTGAAGAATGATTCATTACTCTAGAGAACGCATTTCCACTGCTTCAGAGTCCAATGGCTGCAAGGTTTACATCACTCCAGCCAACGCTTGGCATTGCATATGGTGATCTTAGGCTTTTGTGCGGCAGCTCGGTCATTGAAACCCATTTCATGAAGCTCCCGATGAACAGTTATTGTGCTGATGTTGCTTCCAAAGGCAGTTTGGAACTGAGTGTTGAAACCAAGGACAGATGATTTTGTGAGCTTGTATGGCTTACCACTTCGCGGTGGAGTCGTTGTTGTTCCTAGACATTTCCACTTCACATTAACAGCCTTTACAGTTGACCAGGGCAGATCTAGCAGGGCAGACATTTGAACTGACTTGTTGGAAAGGTGGCATCCTATAACGGTGCCATGTTTAAAGTCACTGAGCTCTCCAGTAAGGCCATGCTACTGCCAATGTTTGTCTATGGAGATTGCATGGCTGTGTGCTCGATTTTATTCACCTGTCAGCAACTGGTGTGGATGAAATCACTGAATCCACTAATTTGAAGGGGTATCCACATACCTTTGTATTTATAGTGTATGTGTAGGCCTATTATTAAAGGGATTAAGTGTCTTATGAAGACATACACACATGCCCCATGCTGAAGAGGTTTGATATAAAAGGGTTGGGTTCATTATGGCAATGTTCTTCACCAGTGACATTGGAATGGCTTGGGTTGATAACAAGAGCTGCCTTTGCAGAGCCTGGCTCTGTTGGGGGTCTGTGATAAGGGGGATGCTGGGGGATGCTGAATGATGCAGAGGAGGGGTACAAGCAAGAGAGCCAAAAACTCACCCTTTCATCTCCTCTGTCTCTTATTCTGTCCTCATTTCAATTAAACCTTCTGTGTCATTTAGAGAAGAGACATTTTAATGAGCATCACGCACATGCACTCACACATGCGCACACTCTGACACACACTCTGCTCAAAACATTGCCTCCAACACAGCCAGAAAATCAACCCAATCTGGCACAGAATCAGTAATGACCTGTGGCTGGTTGCCAGGTTCGGTTTCAGTAATGGTGTGTTTACTCTAGCTAGCACCTTTTCCCTTCATTATGGTACTGAAGAGACACCTGCTGCCTGCAGAGTGGGATAGGGTGTGTGTCTGCCAGTAATTTAGCATAATGATGAGCGAATGGCACATCTGTCGTATATACATCCTATATGATTTATATGCAGTAGTCCATATGACGTTCCCATAATTCCCTGGGAGCTATCTGGGTGAAAGTTGAAATCCCTTTGAACAACAGCTTGTAACGACTCAGTTTACTGGCTCCGCTATTATAACACGTGCCTGGGCTGCCTGAAAAAACACCTAGTAATGATGTTTGAGATCATCTCTCAATGAGTAGGCACACCTTTTAGTTCTTTGGTACACGCAGGGTTGGGTAGGTTACTTTCTAAATGTAATCTGTTACTAGTTACCTGTCCAAAATTGTAATCATTAACGTAACTTTTGGATTACCCAAACTCAGTAATGTAATCTGGTTACTTTTGGATTACTTACTCTTAAAAGGCATTCGATTTTTGCTGGTAACGTAACTGATTTAGTTTTTTTCTTCTTCATGTAATCAGTTATTCCCAACACAAGGATATTTTTCCAGATCTCACATGCCTTTTTAGGGCAAATTACAGACTTTGAGGGTGTTTCAAGTAAGAACCACAAGCTTGTGTATTGGCTACTAGCACTGTTCACTCATTTCTCATTTCTCTCTCGCTTCTTATCTTCTAGCAGCCTCCAGTTTCAGTTTCTGCCGGCCTGCTGTGGAGTATAGGGCACTGCCTGAGGACTTCAACCACCTGAGTCGACAGACGGGAGGGAACCTCACCTGGCATGACGGGCGTGGTCAGAAAACAGCAGGGGGCCGGACAGTGAAGCTGCTCCAACAGCCTGGGACAGAGAGCTATCAGGTAGAGTACCTCAACTACTCTGGATCGCTGTGATTTTCTGCATATCATACCATGATCACAGATCAGATGCAAAATCAAATTGTATTGTTTGCATACACATATTTAGCAGATGCTATTGGGGGTGTAGGGAAATCCATGTTCCCCCATTTCTGTATTGCTTTTCAGCCATGATGATTATGGATGTCTTTTTGTGCTTTATCTGCTTCTCGTCATCCACCCCATCTCTCATCATTGTAGGCCTATTCTAGATGCACATGCAAATAAGAAAAGGAAAGAGCTTCCTAGGTTTTCATTCATCTCTGATCAGTCTAAGAAAGCCTTTGTTTTCCATTATTAATTGATGTGTACAGTATGTAAGCTTCTCTCCAGCCTTCTGTCGCATGCCAACATAAAGGCTTCTCTCTTCACAAAGAAAAAATATTTTAAAAATAATCTGACAAATGCAATGCGCTATCTGGTGACCATCCATTGTTCCAACATGAGCAGCACTTTGTTTGTGGAGAATGGAAGATGCTGTTAAACCCAGAGGGCTATGAGGCACTCAGCCGGTCCAGCATTTTAGAATGGATTTAAATAGAACTGCTGGCCTTCCTATGTGCAGAAGCACCAGCACTTGTCTGTGGACTAAGAGCTTAAAGGGGCATTATAAACTGGGTGGTTCCAGCCCTGAATTCTGATTGGCTGACAACCGTGGTATATGAGACCGTATACCATGGGTATGACAAAACATTTACTTTTACTGCTCTAATTACTTTACTAACCAGTTTATAATAGCAATACGGCACCTCAGGTGTTTGTGGTATATGGCCAATATACCACGGCTAATGGCTGTATCCAGGCACTCCGCGATGCGTTGTGCCTAAGAACAGTCCTTAGCCGTGGTATATTGGCCATATACCACACCCCATTATTGTTTAAATATACTGTATGAAATATAATGGCTGTAGTGAACCTTACAGTACGTGCTTTTACGGATATGTTTTCTAACAAAGCATGTCTAGCTATTTCAATTAATGGTATCTGATATATTATGGTATCTCCTTCATGTGGTATTACAGCACAGTGCACCTTTTGTGTTCTAAATGTACTTTAAATCCTGCTATTGTAATTTTGACATGCCTGGTTGTTGACCAATTAATGAAAAATAATTCTCACCTATAAATTGGGGTTTCCGAGTACCCTACAAATTTGGGTTGATGACAGAGGTACATAGTTTTTTTGCAACCGTTTTTTCAATCCCCTTGCATGTATGCATGCATAGGCTTCACTCTTTGTGTCTTTCACTATCACTGCAATATGTTACAGAATTTTGTATCATGAATGTCTGTGCTAAAAAAATGCAGGGAGGGTAAGGGGGGGGGGGCTAGCACTAGCATGTTGCGTTCCAACCTTTTGAACTTTACGCGGGGCTGCTCTACTCTGGAGAAGAAGATCAGAGCAGAGGGAACACTGCTTTCATAGATTTTTTTTAAAAGTGAATGAATGATCAAAGGCTTCATTTGATTAGTCACCCACATCCTGCTCAGATTCCAAAGGAATGAATTTGGTCGTTGGATACGACTGACCCACATGCACCCTGGTCTGATGCTGATGCTTATTCCTCACAAAACTATGCTCCCTGATCTTCGGGCTTCATATGTATGTATGCTTTGATCTGCAGGGGGACCTTTTTATATGATAGTCCTTGTTAGTAATGGGCTTAGTGTGTGTGCTTTTGTCAGAAGTGCAGTGGTTGCAGAGAAAGTAGTATGTGACCATAAATAAAGGAAAGTCACTCACATCACTATATTCTTGGCAACTGCATTGACATGCATCATATCTGTGTGGCTAACACCATGAAAGTGGTCCCTGGTTAGGGTCAGGGTCACAGAATTAACATTTAAGGAAGGACCTCTGGGTGTCTGAACAGATTCCTTGATGGATGTGCTTATGTCTGACTGGAGTGGTCATCCCTTGGGGTACTGACGGTTAAACCACTGTACGTACAAGCAGTAGCGGGCCATTACAGAAACGTTCTCTGTGTGCGTGCTCATGTTTCCAGCATCGTTCAGGTGACTCCTATGGAATCTACCACACCAGCCCCACCCAGCCCAGTCTGATCCGACCTGTGGTGTTGTGGACTCAGCAGGACGTCTGCCGATGGTTGAAGAAACACTGTCCTCACAACTACCTGACCTACGTAGAGGCCTTCTCTCATCACGCCATCACAGGTATTTCCAGTCCTAAAATGAGAGTGGAATGCAGTTGACGTGAGTGGCTGGCAGAGTATTGTCAGTTGAATCAATAGGCTTGCTGGGATTTACCCTTCATGCCATCACAGGTATCAACTACTGCACTAGCACAAAAAACATAATTCATAATAATATTAAAATGCGAGTAAAATCCACAATACAGCGGGTGTGGGTGAGTGAATTGCTAAGCTTTTAATGGCAGCCTCCTCTCTCTGCTCCCTGTCAGGCCGTGCTCTGTTGCGTCTGAATGGAGATAAGTTGGAGAGGATGGGCTTGGTGCAGGAGACGCTGAGGCAGGAGCTCCTACATCAGGTGCTTCAACTGCAGGTGCAAGAGGAGGAACGGAATTTGCAGCTCCTTAGCAGAGGTGAATACTGAGTTGTTTTTTTTTGTGTAACGTGATTATGTGTAAGATGACTGGTTAAGTTTGGATGCCATTCTAACAGTTACTGTTTTTTCCCCCTCATATTTTATTTTCCTAGGTGGCTCTTTTGGGAACCTGTCGTAATATGGATATTATTTTCCTAACTGGGCTGTTTACACTGAACACTGGACAAATGTATTCATCGGTGTGCATGCAGGGAGACTACTACTACATAACGGTCAGAATTCATATGAATCACATGGAAACCATGAACTTTAAAGAGGACACATGGGATGATCACATGCAGCATCAAACTTGGATGGGACAATCAATAGAGCACAGCCCCAAGTTTACAAAGTGGAGTATCTGTTTTCCATCAACCAAATCTGTCTGGACTGAAGACTATAATCATGATTATAGACTTTGTCAAGATTGGTTGTGTCTTGTAGCCATTTGTATGCTATTCTATGTTTTACCCTAACAGTTGTAAGGTTGTGAATGATTCCTTTTTGTCTCACTGTTTCTTTAGAAGTATCCTATAGATTCAGTGTTTAATTGTGAATACACTCTAATCTGGATTTTCAAATGGGTTTATTTGAAAATATTTTTGTGAGATGCATTTTTGGGTAAAGGCTCATTATTTCTGACAAATAAAATGTATTTTACATTGGTTTACATGGTTTTTGTGTATCATCTGACTGGAGATAAACCACATTACCCACTATCCTCATCTAAGATAGTATTCCTACTGAATGCCAGTGGTGGTTCCTCAGAGGAGGAAGGGGAGGACCATCCATCCTCAGTGAATTTCATAAATACAAATAGTGAAACATTAAATTTAACCTTTTTAGATAAAACTATACTAAATCTATTCATGTCGCCAAATCATTAAAACACGCGGTTTTGCAATGTTCTACAGAAGCCTCAATAGCACTCTGTAGGGTAGCACCATGGTATAGCCAGAGAACAGCTAGTTTCCATCCTCCTCCAGGTACATTGACTTCAATTTTAAAAAACTAGGAGGCTCATGGTTCTCACCCCCTTCCATAGACTTGCACAGTAACTATGACAACTTCCAGAGGATGTCCTCCAACCTATCAGAGCTCTTGCAGTATGAACTGACATGTTGTCCACCTAATCAAACAATCAGATAATAAATCTAGTACTGAAAGCTACAGCTAGCAAGCACTGCAGTGCATAAAATGTAAGCAGTTAACTCCAAGATAAAGACAAAAGATAAACAGTTTAGAACAAATACATTTCTTTAAAAATGAAGGAGAAGCAAGAGAGCTATATTTCACTTTCACTTAGAGAATATAGTTTAGCCTACTCGAACACCTGGCTCAAAAAGAAAGGGGTGCTATGTTGGATAGCCATAGCCAGCTAGCTAACACTGGAACCCTTCCAAGTCAAGGCTTTTGGTTTTATTAATTTATTGCCACCGGGGACCGCCGGTGAAACTGCTTTCTGACTGTACACTGTACTGCATGATTGTAGCGGATTTACTACTAGAACTGTTAGTTGGCTATGTTGGCTATGATGTTAGCTAATATGATCACTATGATGTAGGTTGTGTGTAGCGGTTAGTGGATATGATATAAAGGTTTGGCTGGTATAATTCCTTCTCGCATCTACATGCTCTCCTCCTCTCACCTTTCCCTTTGCTTGTGGACTTCAGTGCACAACACATCAGCTGTCTGTGACCAGGCGAAAAAAAACTTTCCAACGAGCAATATTATCATGCTGTTGGTATGTGGCTGCTATCCAGACTGTATCACATCCAGCCGTGATTTAGAGTCCTATAGGGAATCGCTCAATTGGCCAAGCATCATCTGGGTTTGGCCGGGGAAGGCCGTCAATGTAAATAAGAATTTGTTCTTAACTGACTTGCCTAGTTAAATAAAGGTTAAATAAAATATCGTGAACTGTGTTTGCATGTGATCCGGAGTGTATTAATTCCGCCGATTCTGTTGAAAAAACGTTTCGTAAACTGAAGCAAAATTAACTAAATGAGGATAAAACATACCTGAATTTGTCCAATAGAAATGTTTGTTTGCAACTGTTGGACTAATGATAACCCATCAGCTTGATGCAAGCAAGAGTGTGCAAGACGGTATTGAATGTGTGACTCTGTCTGTCACCTTGATTACTCAAAATGTTTTCTCGACTTGTGCACCTACATTGTAAATTTTAATTCAAAGGCTAGGTTGAATCAACCTCATGATGGCTATAGGGAAAATGTGAATATCATGTAGTAAACTAAATCTTTCGATGTTACGTCACCCAAATCCAGAGAGCTGATGTTCTGAAAGAGCTGGACCCCTACAAATCAGCTGGGCTAGACAATCTGGACCCTCTCTCTTTAAAATTATCCGCCGCAATTGTTGCAACCCCTATTACTAGCCTGTTCAACCTCTCTTTCATATCGTCTGAGATCCCCAAAGATTGGAAAGCTACCGCGGTCATCCCCCTCTTCAAAGGGGGAGACACTCTAGACCCAAACTGTTACAGACCTATATCTATCCTACCCTGCCTTTCTAAGGCCTTTGAAAACCAAGTTAATAAACAGATCACCGACCATTTCGAATCCCACTGTACCTTCTCCGCTATGCAAACTGGTTTCCGAGCTGGTCATGGGTGCACCTCAGCCACGCTCGAGGTCCTAAACGATATCATAACCGCCATCGACAAAAGACCATACTGTGCAGCCGTATTCATCGACCTGGCCAAGGCTTTCGACTCTGTCAATCACCGCATTTTTATCGGCAGACTCAACAGCCTTGGTTTCTCAAATGACTGCCTTGCCTGGTTTACCAACTACTTCTCAGACAGAGTTCAGTGTGTAAAATCGGAGGGCCTGTTGTTCGGACCTCTGGCAGTCTCTATGGGGGTGCCACAGGGTTCAATTCTTGGGCTGACTCTCTTCTCTGTATACATCAATGATGTCGCTCTTGCTGCTGGTGATTCTCTGATCCACCTCTACGCAGACGACACCATTCTGTATACTTCTGGCTCTTCTTTGGACACTGTGTTAACTAACCTCCAGACGAGCTTCAATGCCATACAACTCTCCTTCTGTGGCCTCCAACTGCTCTTAAATGCAAGTAAAACTAAATGCATGCTCTTCAACCGATTGCTGCCCGCACCTGCCCGTCCGCCAAGCATCACTACTCTGGACGGTTCTGACTTAGAATATGTGGACTACTACAAATACTTAGGTGTCTGGTTAGACTGTAAACTCTCCTTCCAGACTCATATTAACCATCTCCAATTAAATCTAGAATCAAATTCCTATTTTGCAACAAAGCATCCTTCACTCAATGCTGCCAAACATACTCTCGTAAAACTGACTATCCTACCAATCCTTGACTTTGGTGATGTCATCTATAAAATATCCTCTAACACCCTACTCAGCAAATTGGTTGCAGTCTATCACAGTGCCATCCGTTTCATCACCAAAGCCCCATATACTACCCACCACTGCAACCTGTATGGTCTTGTTGGATGGCCCTCGCTTCATATTCGTCGCCAAACCCACTGGCTACAGGTCATCTATAAGTCTTTGCTAGGTAAAGCCCCACCTTAGCTCACTGGTCAACATAGCAGCACCCACCTGTAGCAGCGCTCCAGCAGGTATATTTCACTGGTCACCCCCAAAGCCAATTCCTCCTTTGGCCACCTTTCCTTCCAGTTCTCTGCTGCCAATGACTAGAACTAATTGCAAAAATCACTGAAGCTGGAGACTCATATCTCCCTCACTAGCTTTAAGCATCAGCTATCAGAGCATCTTACAGATCATTGCACCTGTACATAGCCCATCTGTAAATAGCCCATCCAACTACCTCATCCCCATATTGTTATTTATTTTATTTATATTATTTTGCTACTTTGCACCCCAGTGTCTCTACCTGCACATTCATCTTCTGCACATCTATCATTCCAGTGTTTATTTGCTATCCTGTAATTATTTCTCCACTATGGCCAATTTTTTGCCTTACCTCCCTAATCTTACTCCATTTGCACCCAGTGTATATAGACCTTTCTATTGTGTTATTGACTGTACATTTGTTTATTCCATGTGTAACTCTGTGTTGTTTGTGTTGCACTGCTTTGATTTATCTGGGCCATGTCGCAGTTTCAAATGAGAACTTGTTCTCAACTGGCTTAAAAACAAATAATAATACATCAAAATTAAAAATAAATAATTGAGCTGGGGTGAATGAAATATGAATGATTGTCATTTAATATGCTGTAATAGAAATAAGGCTATGCTCATTAAAAAAAAATGTATCGTTCTCCATCTTAAACGTCACCGACCGCCACTGCTGAATACATGTCGCTGTCTGACCCGTACGGAGGAGGGCTAGAGATGCTGTGCGAAACGAAATGCAGCGAAAAGAAAATGTCATACTGCTTGGACAGGTACAGCTTCTTGCACCATAGAGTATTCCATACTATCATTTAAATCAACTTAGGTTTAGAATAATACTAAATTATATTACTGTTTGCTAACCACAGCAGCCTATGCGTCCTTCTCGTTGTAGCCTAATCTACTACGGCATAATTTGACCTCCCCGAGCGCAGTGGGTTTGTTTAATTGATAAAAATTCCCACCTGCGCGTAACACACAGTCAAGGTTGGCTATATAAAATAATGTTTGAAGCATTGTACATGTTATTAAATTACCAGGTGGTTACTGAATCAGGTATCAAGTTTGATCATTAACCAATTATCATTTTAATGCGCCTGTGATGTCGTTGCCAATAAAGTCTCCGTCACCAAGCAGACGCGTAATAGGATCCGTCTAATGGACATCTGCCTTGTATCTACCACATAACACAACATAATGACATACTATTTATTGCATTGCTCTGCTATCAAAATGTATCTGTTGAAATTGTAGCATTTGGGTGTATGTAGTTTTATGTATTATAATAACTAGGTAGAGAATGGTAAGAAATGTAGTAACATCAATTGCCACATGCCACAAGGGACACATGCTGAATGAAATGCAGTGCCCTGGCATTGTGCAAGAAAGATGCTGATAAACATGATCATCAGACAAACACTTGCCCTGCAGTACTATGCCTGCCTGCCCTTCTTGGAGTGTTGCACACATTAGCCTCGACTTGCTCCAGCAATTCTAATACCATGTTGAGGTCTGGCTCACTCGAGACTATGAACTTGAAGATGAAGAGCAGTAGAGGAAGTCTTGGTGTAAACAGGCCTCTATTAATAACAGCCAAGCAACTCTGTGGTCCTCGTATGTGGTCCTCGTAAACACACTCAGACTACAGGTGGGGGGCACATTGAACTTGACATTTTCCTGTCTCCCCTCTGAGCTGAGATGAGGGTCGAGATCGGAGAAGAGGTAAAGGAGAGTACGTAGCGGAACCTTAGAGAGAGGCTGGATTCAGTGGGTACATTTGTGACAAAGGTCTGAAGAGACATCCAGAGATTGTGTCTCAATGTAAAGTGTGTCAGGTGGATTGGACCTGTGTTTCTGTGGGGGTTCACTTTAACTAAGCTTGCTGCCTCAGCCTATCACCGCCGTACGCAGGAAGAGCACATCCCAGACTAAGACAGAGCCGCCCCTGCTCCGCACCTGCACACACACCATCTACACAGCAGGCAGACCCCCCTGGTACGATGAGCATGGTGCAGAGTCCAAAGAGGCCTTCGTCATCGGCACAACATTCATGGGTGTATGCCTTATTTTATTGTCAGTGTGTGAAGTGTTACTCAGGTGTTTTTGCTGTTATATGTGGTGTTGTAATGGTCTTTCCTTATTGTTGACAGGTTGTTGTACTCAAAAATACATGTGTGTTTGTCTGTGCAGGGTTGCTACTGTATTTTCTTCACAACAGCCTGGAGCCTTATTGACAGACATGTCACCCTTGTAATACTGTATGAATGAGCCTACCCACAATCCCTCACTCTTAATAATGTGGGGAAGAGACTGTCATGGGGAAGAGACTGTCTACAGTCTGGGTAATCCCATCCCTCCCTCCATCATGTCTATTTATAGACCAGCAGGGAACAACACGCATCCTGTCCCATGGACTCAACATGCACGCACGAATGCACGCACACGCACGTGCACACGCGTACACATTGTGTTTCTGTGTCCATCCATCCCTGAAGTTTGTTCTCCTGTACCCCCTAGGTTCTGACCCTTGAGGAACAGACCCTGGCAGCCAGTCAGTAACGCCCAGGGGCGTTTGACTTTGAGCTGCTGGTGGCCACCGTGCAGCGGCTCAAACACAGCAAAATTGTCATGATCCCTGTGTATGACTTCACTACACATGGCAGACAGAAAGACTGGGTGAGTGTAGAACTGAGAGGCCATGTACCAAGTGAAAACTGTAGATTCTCTTGATATATTTATCCACCGTAAACATTATTGGATAGAGAAAACGGGCAGCTGTTGCAGTTCTGAGCATTTCTGTTGTCTCTGTCTCTCCCCTCCTTAGAAAACTGTGTATGGTGCCAGTGTGGTCATCTTTGAGGGGATAATGTCCTTTGCAGACAAAGAGCTTTTGGAGGTAAGGCTGTATGATCATCACATGTTTAGGGTTTCTGATCTCTTTACTGAATCAGTCGAGTCCTCTGTGACTGCAACGTACAGGAACATAGTGCTCTGTTGTTGCTCTGTCTGTCTCCAGCTCCGAGACATGAAGAGCATTGTGGACACTGACTCAGACATCCGGCTCGTACGTCGGCTGCGCAGGGACATCACAGAGCGCGGGCGGGACATCGAGGGGGTCATCAAGCAGTACAACAAGTTTGTGAAGCCTGCGTTTGAGCAGTACGTCGAACCCTACATTCAGCTGGCAGACATCGTTGTGCCACGAGGTGAGTGATTTAGCACTAACCATTCGAAATGTCAAAAGTGCAGTATTTTGGTATCTTCCAGTCTTTATCTAATATTTGTTAGCCATTAGGAGCTAATACCCATATGACGGCATATATATCCTGCAGATATACTATTATTTCATAGCAAATTTTCTGTGCAGATATTTTATAATGTTAATTATGAGGTAGCCATATGAGCTAGCGAAATGTTTCTGACCAAGTGAAAATATGTTGTTTCCAAGTGAAAATATGTTGTTTCCAAGTGAAAATATGTTGAATGTGTACCTCTGCCAGGTGGTGGTAACATGGTGGCCATTTACTTGATAGTCCAACATGTTCACAAGCAGATGGAGGAGGTGAGTGAGCCACAGAACACTGTGCATGAGAAGAGGGCGCCACACTGTGGCAGAATGCTGAAGTGTCTATAGAGGCATAGTGAAGGGATGAGTGGCTGACATCTCTTTGCCTCTTTCTCTCTTTCTTTCTGTTTCTTTCACCCTTTACTACATTCCCTCTCTCACTCTCGCTCTCTATCTCTTTCCCTCTCTCTTTGTGCAGCACGAGCTCAGTGTCAGGTAGGCTTACACATCTCCTACAGCTCCTCCCTCGTTCCACGCCTCTCTTCCTGGTGTTATTCACAATACCCCCACCAGGTGTCTCAGTGTGACTACATGGTTGACTTCTACTGAAGAACTAGTGGGAGAGCAGAACAGTCTCTTGTCATTGTCACCTATTCAAATGTATTCTCCTTTGTGTTGTTTCGTCCAGGGCAGTCCTGTTCTCGGCCCAGCAGACTCAGCCCCCCCCCCTTCCCAGACCCTCAGAGTGTTGGAAAGTATGCCCCAGGTCAAAGGCCTACACACCATCATCAGGTCAGATCACAGTCTATGGGTCTAGAGCCAAACTACCGTCCACAGACACTTCTGTCTTCCAGACGGTATTTGCCGGGTCATCGAGCTTAGCAATGAGAGGCATTTAGGCCTTTTCTCATTCTCCTCTCCAACTCATTTGTGTAATTCAGGAATCAGGAGACCAGTCGAGACGAGTTCGTCTTCTACCCCAAGAGGTTGATGCGCCTCCTTATTGAACATGCTCTAACATTCCTGCCCTCTCAGGTATGTGGACATTTTTTCCCCATATTATAGTGTATTTAATTGTAATATGTTATTTGGTTTGATAGTGATTTGACATAATGTAACGGACTTTATCCCTATTGTATCATGTCACAGCCCTGCACGGTACAGACCCCACAGGGCCGTGAGTATGAGGGGAAGAGAAGCCTCAGTGGAAAAGGGGTGGGTACTATACAGTCATTGGTAGTACTCCTATTTTGCTCCACCGTGTGTGTTTGGTGTTCCTTTCTAATAGTGCAGAGTTTGTGTTTGTAACCATGCTGAAGCTGGATCCTCCTTTCTCCAGATCACAGGAGTGTCCATCCTGCGGGCAGGGGAGACCATAGCCTTCCCTGAGGGCGGTGTGCAAGGATGTCCGCTTCGGCGAGATCCTCATCCAGACCAACCTGGACTCAGGAGAACCAGAGGTACTTTAGAATGTAACAGAATAGAATAGGTCTTTATTGGCTGAAGAGAGAAGTGGCCTTGTTTAGAACAGTCACACTTATATCCACCTCACTGGGTGTCTCCTTAGTAACCAGATCTGCCTCCTCCACCTCCTGATCGTATCTCCGTGGTAACCCTGTTTCTCCTTCCTCCTCTCTCTGCCCCATCCCTTTCCAGTTGCATTACCTGCGTCTGCCCAAAGGCATCAGTGAGGACCATGTCATTCTAATTGACAGCACTGTCTTCAAGCGCTGCAGCCATGATGGCTGTGAGGGCCCTATTGGTAAAGTAGCAATTGACATCCCTATCCCATAATAACTGATAGCCCCCCAACTTCATGATTAATCATTATAGTAACCATAGAATTATAATTAGTAGTTCTGTTTCTATGAAAGTAACCCCCATTACCCACCATACTATGGCTGGGTTTTAAAAAGTTGGCATAGCATTGATTGTGTGTTGTGTTAAATGAGTGTTGTGATGTATCTGTGCAGGACCACAAGGTGCAGGAGGAGAAGATAGCGCTGGCCTCTCTGCTGATGGCAGGGTTGGGGGTGCACTGGGTGGCCTATGCCTTCCCCAAGGTCAAAATCATCACCACCGCTGTGGACAAGGGTGTTGATGACTTCCTCCAAGCCATTCCTGGGATTGGTGGGTTTGGCTCTGCTGTAGCACTCCGGTTATGCGTCATGGACAGTGGTGGAAGTCATTGAATGTATTCTGTACTCCGTGTGATGTAAGTTAACTCTGTGTCATACAACTCAAACTGTGTATCTGTGTGTTCTGTTGATACAGGGGACTTTGGAGACCGCTACTTTGGGACAGGTGGTAGAACATCAGGCTGGAGTGACGGTGAGGAACAGGAGCAACCGAAACAACAAACAATGAACTTGATTCTGTGAAACACAAGGTTAAAGGCTAGCCTTGTGAAACCAGACTGTGTGCTTGCTAGATCAGGCTGGTTTAACAAAGGCTAGTTCAGGGCAGGACTTCCTGACCACACCAGTCACATTCCATTCAGCTGCTATACAGTAGATGGACCCAACAAAGGGTCTCAATAAACGAGTCAATACTCAAATCAAATGTATGTACAACAAGACATTTTTGTATGGTTTATATTAGATGTTAATGGGTCATTATTCTATTTATATGGTTGGACGTTTCAGTTCTGGACTGCTCAAGCAAGCTAATGTTTATCATGTATATGGTGCTACATGAAACTGAATCAGTTTCATCCCCTCTCAAGACACTATCTTGAAATTACCTAGCTATTTGTTTTTTATTATCAGATTATATTTGGCAATTGTATATTAAACATAACATTATTGAATGTTTATCTATGTTTTATTAGGTAGAGAAGCTTTCTAGCCTGTAGGGGGGAGCATTGTTCAATTATAGTTGCTGTGTTGCCATGTTGTGTGTGCTCCCAGATACTCAAAGTACACTAGAAACCATATGACGGCCTGTAATTGGTGCATTTCATTCAACTCATTTCATTGAGTGAATTGACAAATCATGTACAGGGAAATTGACCATTATTTTCAAGTATTTGAAAAGGTTTTGAAATTTGAAAGGTAGTGAGTGGAAATGGTATTGAATCCTCTCCACCCATGATGGAGATGATCGAAAACAGTCACTAGAAATTTGTTGAGGATGATCTTCACCTGAACAAAGAGATCGTGACATGTCCTGATGCCCAATGCTAAATACCAAATATTAGATATCTTTGTATTTTTCTTACCCCGTTTTTTAAGGGATGTGACACCCATTTATACATTACGTTTATTGTATTCATTTTTACCTGACATAGTATACACACATGTATGAGTGTTGAATGTATTTTATCTCTGCCTCTATGATTGACAAGCATAGCCTACATTTAGTCATGAGAGAACACTGTTTTGGGGGAATCTCTTTTTCTCTGTGATAACCCTTCCAGAGTGGGTGACTGTGATCATGGATGTCATGCTGTATTCTCCAAGACAGCACAAGACCCTGCCTGCCCATGTGACTACTGCCTCAAGGTTAACCTGTTACTATGGAGACAAGCCCACCAATGAAAATTCAGCAGACGGTTGCGATGTTGACTGCAAGCTTTTTTGTTTTAAGGGTGACCTATTTTGTTCTACAGCTAGTCAGACACACACACACAAACACACACACACACACAATAACACACACATAAACAAGGATACTCACACACATTGAGATTTATAGACTGTAGGAGGTTATAAGGATACACAAAATAAATAAACACACTCAAAGATAATAAACAAAAAAGCTTTTTAATTCATTTTAAGATGACAGTTTCTTGCTTGAGCACATTTGTCTAAACAGATTTCACTTTTTCAAAATAATTACCACGCAGCCCAAAACTGAAACATGTTGGCCAAAATGACACATTTAATTTGCAAAATGCATTAAGGCTCTCAAAACATGAAATACATGATGCGAAATCAACTACCTCCATCAAAACATACAACCTCTTATCTAATGAAAAGTTATTTCAATCAATCGTTGCACAATGGCCCAATAAATACTATCTACAACTATCAATATTGTCTAACAGGGTTAACCCTGCCATTTGTTGATACTATAATTATAAAAGACAACAAAACATATAGACATAGCTTATACCTCCTTGCTTGTTTGTAGGTGACCAAATACTTATTTTCCACCATAATTTGCAAATAAATTCGTTAAAAATCCTACAATGTGATTTTCTGGATTTTTTTCTCTCATTTTGTCTGTCATAGTTGAAGTGTACCTATGATGAAAATTACAGGCCTCTCTCATCTTTTTAAGTGGGAGAACTTGCACAATTGGTGGCTGACTAAATACTTTTTTGCCCCACTGTAAATAAAAATAGAATGCCACTCAAAAGCATGAATATCCAGAAACAAAGGCTTTATTTTAAAACATTTCATTTGAACTGAGAGCTGAACTATCTTCCTTTACAGACCCCTCTACCCCTCCTTTGTCTTTGCCCTCGGCCTCTAACTTGGTCCGTTCTTGCAAACAGCAACTCAGAGGTGACCTTTTTTATGCATAAATAAGGACTGATTGCTGATTGAACAACCGTGCAAACAAGTTTTGCTCACATACAAAAGAGGTTCACATCCCTGGGAGTAATTTGTATCAGCTGTAACCAAATGTTAGAATTTGGTTTTGTTACGATTTACTCAACTGAGTTTTGCATCTTTTATAGAGTTGTGTTAAGTGTTTTTCAACAATGTGCTTAGCATTTGCATTGTGTGTGAAAGCAACAAGAAATTATATACCGTTTCGCAAAAATAATACTGTTGTGCTCATTAGGTTATGATGGAGATCAAGTGTAATATTTTGACATGGCAAATTTGAACATTTATCTCTGGGAAATGCATGAGAGTGTAATTATGGAATAGAGTGAATGGCAGATTACCATGTGAGGAAACAATCCCCCATACATCTACTTGCAAGAATCTGACTTTCTCAATGCCTTAATAGCCAATTAAATCATGTTTACCTGTGATAAATCTATAGCACTATTGCAGAACCTTTGTCTTCCATTAGTCATCACCAGTGTTTTTCAGAGTTGCCTTTGGTTTCAGGATCACTTTGATATTGCTAAATATTCGGCCTACAATGAGGGTTAAAGGCCACCGTGTGTTTGATTTGCGAGTTTGATCTTGGTAAATGCTTGGTTCAAATCCAACTGTGTTTGTCACATGCTTTGTAGATGACGGGTGTAGACTAAAAGTGAAATACTTTCTTACAGGTCCTTTTCCAACAATACAGAGTTAAAGATAAAATATCAAATAAGAAATAGTGACACGAGGAATAAATACACAGTGAGTAATGAATAATGATAACAAGTAAAAAGTAACATGGATAACATGGCTATATACAGGGAGTACCAGTACCAAGTCGATGTGCAGGGTAAGAGGTAATTGAGGTAGCTATGTACATAAAGGTAGGGGTAAAGTGACTAGGCAACAGGATAGATAAGACAGTAGCAGCAGCGTACGTGGTGAGTGTGGGTGTGTGAGTGTGTGTGTGCGTGGCGTCAGTGTGCACGTGTGCGCATGTTATGTGTGTGGGTGTGTGTTGGGGTGTCAGTGTAAGTACTGTATGTGTGAGTGTGTGGGTAGAGTCCAGTGTGTGCATAGAGTCAGTGCAAGAGATTTGGTGCAACAAAGGGTCAATGCAGGTAGGCTGGGTAGCCATTTGATTAGCTATTTAGCAGTCTTGTTTAGTAGTCTTATGGTTTGGTGGTAGAATCTTTTCATGGTCCTGTTGGTTCCAGACTTGGTGCACTGGTACCGCTTGCCATGAGGTAGCCGAGAGAACAGTCTATGGCTTGTGTGGCTGGAGTCTTTGCCTTTTTTTTGTGCCTTTCTCTGACACTGCCTTGTATAGAGGTCCTAGAAGGCAGGGAGCTTGGCCCCAGTGATGTACTTGGCAGTACTTCCCTTCCATCTGTAGTGCCTTCCGGTCATGTGCTTTGCAGTTGCGGTACCAAGTGGTGATGCAGCCCGTCAAAATGCTCTCAATTGTGCGGCCGTAGAACTTTTTGAGAATCTGAGGGCCCATGCCATCTTTTCAGCCTTCTAAGGGGGAAGAGGTGCTGTCGTGCCCTTTTCACAACTGTATGGGTATGTGTGGACCATGTTAATTCCTTAGATCATGATGTTATAATAGACATAATGATGATAATAATAATATCTTATCAGATCATGAACAGTGCATATGGAAAAGGGTCAAATGGAAAGACTGCTTTCGACTGTGCTGTGTTTTAGTGAAGTTAGCTGGCAAGATTGGACAAATAATTATTACCTTCTGGTAAAGGTAATCCTACCTAATTAAAAGCCATATGAGGTAAATGTTTTGATTTTTTAAAAGTCAAGCTTAGAGAAAACACATTTTTCAAAGTGCCACTTTATTACAAAAGTATAAACTTGACCGACATTTTCATGAATATTAATCTTGATATAAAACATTACAATCTTTTTCATTTTTAGCACTTAATTACAAGCTTCGGGCACAAGACCCCGTCGTCTGATTAGCAAACACACAACAGTAGCTGCCACATAAAGCTTAGCTGGGCTTTTCAATGAACACATCATAGCTTAAGTGGCTTGGAAAAATGTAACAAAAGCACATCAAACTTCACATTGTAACTTACTTCTTTGCAAATTTGCCACCAGAGAAGTCATTCCAAAAACACAACCAAACATAAATAGTAAAAGATAGATTTCTTGACACCAATTATATATTTATTATTATTTCTCTTTTCGTAACATACACACACGCACATTGCGTCAACATACATAATAATAATAATAACCACATTGTGTGCTGGTATATTTGGTCAGATGAAGTTTTCTTCTTTAGTATCCAGGTTGAGATGACGTTTTGCGTTATACTTTTTATACTCTCCTTTACAATCTCTGCGTTGGATCGTTGGCATTTATTGTCACTTGCACTGTTGTTGTTGTTCCTGTATATTTAAGATGTCACTGGGGATCGAGAGTAGATCAAAATGTTCATCAGTGGCGTGATAAGACACAGCTATGGAGGGTTTGTTGATGGATGTCAGTTCCGCCATGCGTTCAGAGTTGAGGATGGTGGAATCACCATCGTCAGTGATCAGGACTGTGAGGCAGAAGCAGTATCTTGGCTGATCCACAGTTGTGAGAGTGATGATGGAGCTATTCCATTTGTGTGGACTCCACCAGCATGCCCCCTTGACTAGATATGGCCCCTGTAGTTCACATAGTAGTATCCTATCCTCTCTGTGGTGAAGAAGAAGGCAGTGACCAACTTGACAGTAACAATTACCAGAGATTTCCAGTGACCAAAGCTATCCTGAATCAGAATGACATTTTGCTCTCTAAGAGAAACAAGGCAACATAATAACTAAACAATCAACAACATTATCAAAAAAGAAACCGTTCTTAGATACCACATGACAGTGCTTGATTTGAGTTTTTTTAGCATGCAACATTAAGCAGGCAAAATGCAAGAAAAAGATTGACAAAATAAAACACTTCATTTACAGATGGCATTGGAGACAGTTGTCAGTCCATGTGATATGTAACAAATGAAAAGGGAAAAATATCTGCTATTATCATCTGAGAATATAGTCAAATTATTTGTGTTTTTTGGGGGGGAAGAAAACAACAATGTGTGCAATTTAGTTAATTATTCTCTCATAATTTGACTCTTGGTCCCTGAGCTTTCAAGTCTTTTGATTAATATTTAATTTCTTTACTTTTAATACTTTTAATTCCTTCCTGAAGCACACCTCGACCAACTTGGGGGAAAGGTCTGCCGTACACAGACTAAAAGTGCTACATAGGGAGTAAACTGAAAGTTGTGCTCATTCCTAAACTAGGGCTCCAGGATTGCCAGTACAATAACACTGTTTTAACCATAGAAATTAATTCTATTTCAATGGTTAGACCTGCAAAAATTGGGAAGAATTTTCCAAACGTTCCCTCTAATTGTGCTCTGCACATTGTTAAAATAGTGCTGCCATCCTACAGATATTTCTGTAATAGTTTTGTGCTCATTTCTCATCACTACCTTTGGATTCAAGGTAGGGGTTTGACCCAGCCAAGGGCTTTCTCTTCAGCCCAGGTCGTTAACCACTGACCAACACTGTTGCCCTAGGCTCTGAAAGGCAGGAAGTTATGACTGTAATGTAAACATGTGAGTGAGCATGAGAGGGGCTCAACCAGCTCTCCTCGACCGTGGTCTTCTTTTTAAATGCTAGGAAGGAGGTGAGAGGTCACAGGTCACAGAGGGAGCAGCCTTAGAGCCCAGTGACATACATCTCCATGCCGTCGTTGAAGGTGAAGATGGTGGTGGTGCTGGAAGTGGCAGTTCCGCCCTGCTTCATGTCCCCTATACTCTCGTACAGGTTCTCCCCGGGCAGCAGCAGGGCTTTGGCTGGAAGGTGCTGTAACTTGGGGGTTTGCTGTGTGGGTGGTGGCGGGGGAGGCTGCTGCTGCTGCAAGGGCTGCTGGGACTTCTTCCTTCTGGGCCTGAGGGTGGCGCAGGTGTTGGGAGGCCGTTCGGTTCCTCCAACTCGCTTCCAACCACCACCACCTTCCATAGGCTCATAGGCAGGGTTGCATTCCTCCCCCGTCCCGATGGACTCGTAACAGTGGTCCTCCAGAGTTGCAGAGGCTCCTCCGACAGGCTTCCCTTCCTGCGGGGCCCAGTTCTGGGGCTTGACCACCACACTGAACCCACCGTCTCGGTCCCGGTCCCGGTCACCGCGTCCCAAGGTACGGAAGCCAATGTTGGCTGGGGGAGACCCAGGAACAGTTCTCTTCTTCTTGACTGGTTTGGAGTACATTTCTGCAGCCTGGAAACCACACAGCACAGGACAACCCTCAGTACTAATCAGTCTGATAAACACAACACATACTTTGTAATGACAAACATACTCACCAGAGGAGGCTGTTGGGAGAAGCTATAGGAGGACGGGCTCATTGTAATGGTTAGAATGGAACCCACATTTGACTCCGTTCCATTAATTCCATTCCAGCCATTACAATGAGCGCGTCCTCCTATACATCCACCCACCAACTTCCACTGATACTCACCGTAGCAGTAGATGGCTGAATGTTCTCTCCACTGTGAGGACTCAGAGGGCCTAAGGGTTTGTTTTGGAGCATGATGATGTCATCATCCTCTGGAGGCTTCCATATATACTGCTCTCCATTACCCATGAACACTGCCTCCTGCCAGCCAATCAGAGAACGGGAAGAACGGGTTGTCAACACATCACATATGATTGAGATGAAACACAGCAATAAAACAAACAAAACATAGTGCTTTTGTATAATACTTTGGAGAGTGTAATGAAAAGTTCAGTTACAGGCTTATTATTTAAAATGCCTTTGCTCTCCTCTGCTAAGGAGTATACAAGTCATTCCTTGTGTGCAAACATACATATAAATGCATTACATTACATTGGCACTCTAAACATCTCAATGAAATGTTTAGCTCTCAACAGAATTACTTGAGCTGCAGAGGCATCAGGAGAAATTGACTAAGATTCAATGCTCTCTAGGGGCTGCCTAGGGACCCAGCATCCATGACAGATCCTAAAGAAGATGCATGCTCATTCATAACACCTCAAACAGCCTTGCAGGCATAAATGTAGGAAGCATCTAGATTCTAGACCATTACAGTTGATTCATGCAAGCTGTACAGCTCTACATTATTGGAGCACAGGGGATACTAACCAAATCAAGAATACATTATGTATATTAAAACTAGGATTAGAGACTTGACTTAAAGTACCACATCTTGTGGATTTTAACTGATAGGTGCAGCTTGCTGTTTGAATGACAGGACAGCCAAGCAGCACCATTGTCTTTCTGCAGGGATAATGATCTGTGTTTCAATGCATTGCGTCATCTATATGGCATTGAGCCCGAGAGAGCAGCGCTGTGAAGAATGCTAAGTACAAACCGTAATCTTATACAAAACACACAAACATACACACACACAGTCTGTGAGTAATACATGTAGTGAACTGGAAGTACATAAAGAGACATGTATAAACAGGCAGGAAAATGCAGTGAAATTAATCACCATTTCTGCACACATGGCCTTCGTCAAGGTCTGACTTTCAGACTCCCCTAATGAACAGAAATCTGTATCTGTATAATTCTGTATTATCAGCCTTTTTTCTACCAACCTTGGGGAAGGTGGGCAGGTTGAAGGCCTCTGCGTTTTTCCGGAGCATCTTAACGCTGTGAGGGTGTGGCGGAAGCGGGGCAGGATGTGAAGGTGGGGCGTGGCGAGGGGGCGGCACCGGTGCCTCCCCCATATCCGTCCCACTATCTCTCTTTTGGGGGACAGCCTTGTCTACCTTCAGGAGCTTACGGACGCAGGCGTACTCTGCAGTCGTCTCCGGGGGGTGTGGAGGAGCCATGGCCTGGGGGATGGGATCTGGCTCGGGGAGCAGTTCATTCAACCCATCCCCGTCTGGGTCAGGGGGGGCAGGGGTGTTGGCTGGGACGGCCGGAGGGGCTGGGGTGTCTGTCTCTCCGGCCCTGCCCACTATGGCGTAGAGGTTGTTATCAGGGCCACGCTTCGGGGAGGAGCGTTGACCGACCTCAGAGTAGGTGTGCTCCTCTCCCGTACCAGAGGGTACCTGGGGTAGCGTCCGTCCCCCGGAGCGCAGGTCAGAGTTGGACCGGCGGCTGGGCAGCAGCAGGAGGTCCATACTGGCCGGACGGTTCTTTTTGGATGACTCTGCAGGACACATGGAAACCAGAAAGATTAGCATTCTTTCACACCTACATAAAAGAAGGCTTTGTAAAAGGTGTCAATTTCATTGTTTGTTATGTAGTGAAGATTTCTCGAAATGGAGCTCAACATTTGTGATAGTCTTATACCTAAGAGTTCTACTCACTCTTGCCATTACAGTTTAGCTTGTTCATCTCACCGTCCGACTTGCTGATGGAACGCAGCCTTGACTGCTTGAGTATACTCTGAAAACACACAAACAAATTATAGTTTATCGCAATCGCTTGAATGCATAATGTATCCATGCTTTACCTAAAATGATGCTCACAGCTGAGGTAAATGTGGTAATATGAGGGATTCTCTGCTCACCATGTCCATCAGCCTGTGCTTCCCACCTTCACTGGAGACATTATGCGTCTTTCCCTTCCTATAATAAACACAACATTTCATGTACTATAAAGACGCAAATAGCTGTGTGCATGTGCACATGGTCATGGTCATTAACTCGTCTCACCTCTGGCAGCCCACACAGAGCACCACGATGAGGATGGTAACGACGAAGGCTGAGGCAGCAGCGATAGCGCCCAGCAGCAGGACCTTGCCGTAGGAAGGAGACGTGAAGTTCAGCCCGTCCTGCATGGAGGCCATGTGGGAGCGCTGGCGCTCGCTCTCTCACAACCACACACTCACCACACACATGCACACCGCACACGTAGGCACCACAACCTCCCTGGGCTCTGCAGAGACGGAGAAGGAGAGGAAAGAACTGTGTGTTTGTCATACAGATCAGCTGCTCTTATTTAAGCCCACGGAATTGTAAGGGGGAATGGGGAACTTGGGCAAACATATCATTCAAATAAAAAGGAGAAGACATCATGAAAAACAGTTGCTTGAATTGCTCCATTTATTCCATTGCTCCAAGGACCAACAAAAAAAAGACATAGGAATAACCAAGAGATCAACCACAGCACTTCTGACCTCCTTTTCTTTGTCCTCTTTTCCTCTCCACTGACTGTCATTTGCCCTGTGGCATCTTTATCTTCCTTGGCTCGTTAAGGATTTGGGGCATTTCTGACACATCCACAAAATGTCAGGTACCTAACCTGTTGTGTCCAAAGAGCCCATAGTACTACAATCAACATCAGTGGAATTAATATCCAGATTCAAATGTGTGCTGGACTTTATCTTTGAAACTACGCTTAATCTTTAGTCTTCAGGGACCACCCTCACCAGGACCTTTCCTCTACACACACATATGCTGTACCAATCATCCCTGCGAGAAACCAGTTGAAGATATGCTGACATATGTGTTTGTTTAAGTGTAATGTAATTCACCCCACGTAACTATCATGATTTCCCCCATGTTTGAATCAATCCTGCACAACAGTGTAAATATTAACAGGGTCAATGAGTCACATGGAAGCTAAAAATACTGTAACACAGACACAGGAACAGAGAGAGGCACACATCATTATCTTATTCCAAAACCAAAGAGAAGATAGAGAACAGAGGAAACCATCTTTTCTTTGATTATATTGTCCTCCAAGCTTTTTCCTCTCTCAGTGAAAGACGAGTGTAAAGGTGGACGGTTTGATTGAAACAAAGTGGAAAAGTCCTTATCAGGATTATTTCATGATGCCCTCCAAATCTCAAAGCGACAGCAAATATGTTTCTGATATAACTGTCCTGGCTGACTAATCAGTCGCATATTTTCACAAAATCCGTTCAACTTATTGAACTACATGACTACAGAAGAAAACACCAAGTATTTTGAACCGGCAATCCCCAAGGTGCTAGCCTATATTGAAACAGGTTCCCAAATCTCTTCTCACAGATATATTCATTGGTGAATATACTGTCACGCTCTTTATACATTACGATTCATATGACTCCTTTCACTCTGATCTATAGTCTAAAGTCTCTCTATACCTTCAACTTTACGACTTCTCCAGAGTTCATCATAGCCTCTTGTTGACTAACAGTTGAAGTTGAGTCGGGATGGTCTCAATTAGTACAGAAGGAAAGAGTTATATCGCTTGACTTTGTCTCTGCATGTGGCTATGGTTGGACATCTGTGCTTCTGAATATATTTATGCTAACTATGGTGTGCCATAACCTGGCATGAAAAACATTTGACTTTTAAATTCTCAGGTCACACAGCATGCTGAGGTACAGTATAAGGTGTTCTTTATGTCCTTGTTAACAGAGGAACATTGTTTTCTGCACTACTACCCCCATCTCCCCCCAAACACTGGTTCAGACCAGCTGCTAGGTAATTAGGAGGTACTGTGATGTATGTCCAGTTTCACAGGTGCTTTTCCCCTCTTCAATTAACTCCTATTAGGTTCCTCTTATATTTTTATCTCTCGCACACAAAAACAAAACCCTTATCTCCCATGACTGTCTGACATTCCTATCGCTCAACCATTTCTTCAGTTAGACATAATAGTAAATTGGCTCCTACACACTGAAACGGAGAGCTCTGCACTGAATCTTGTTCCGGTACAGCGAAAATGGGATGGGGGGGGTTCTGGGCAGGTGGGGGAGTTTTGAGCTGTGCGCCTTTGTGCCTGCATCATTCATTCTATAGAAATAGATGAGGTTGTGAAGAATGTAGCACTGATTTGCAACATATGGATATTCCACACAGGGAATTTCAACACCAACAGATATGCAGGTTTCTGCCAAGTGTTGATATCTTTAAGGCATTTATCTTATGTCCTCCTTGGGAATTGGAGTAAATATTTGGTGGAATGCACACACATTATTTTTTGGTTTTAGCCAAAAGAGTGTCTATGGTCAGATCAATTCAGTGGCTATGGGACCAATGTGCCAATTTGGTAGGCACTTACATGGTTAGTATTGTTGCTCATTAGCATACCAGTGTGGGTATCCAAAATGGCTGAAGCAGCTCAGATAAATTAGCCTTAGCCTTGCCATTGCAGTGGGCTGTGGTGGTGGTCTGTACAGTGCTAGTAGGGCACATGTTTACATTCTAAATTATATGGGAGAGAAAGTACTGATTCTTCCAAAAATATGGTTTCATCCTTCAGCTGTTCTCGTAAGTATGATACAGAGTGCTCTCAACAGGGCACAAACACAAACTGTGTTCTTTCTTGACTCGCAAATTAGTCCCTGCTTGATAAATATGAATAGAATTTATTAATAAATGACATTTCGCAACAGTAGAGAGCCAACCACTACATACCTGTACAGATCTTTTGGCAATGACTGTACAATACATTGAGGCAGGAAACATGCTTAATAACACATCTGTATTACCTTACAACTTAACGGACATACCTATATATTGTATACTGTGTGTAAAGCATGTCATAAAAATGTTAAATACAGGGGGAGTATAAACAGGAGAGGTGAACAAACCTTTAACTTTACACAATTAAAAAAATTCCCACCAGAATTCAAATGTCTTTAAGTGCTTTCCAACTCCCTCCCCAGAGTTGACCCAGAATATATATTTTGTAACACTCTCACAATAATATCCTGAATATTCTGAAATACCCAAATGGATCCAGAAAGACATATTCTATTCATTCAGAAATCTGACAGTGTATCTATGTTCTGAGAACAGAACACAGATGTTTTGAGTAAGGGTAAGGCAAGAAGAAGTAGAGCAGAGTAAGGCTGAAAGGAGGGTGAGGAAGAAAGAGAGAGGCAGGCACATCAGTGTGTGCGTGGGAGTTCCGTGACAAGGTGTTTTGAAGAAGCTGAAAAGCCGATGATGAGAGGAGACTGTCACATTTCCAGAGCCAGGTTCCCAGAGCTGCTGCCTTGTTGTCTCTGTCGGTCCACCTCCTCCTCCTCCCAACATATTCTACTCTACTCTCTCTCTCTCTCTCTCTATCCCCTGCCTTACCCCTTGGCTCATAGTCAGAGTGACGCCTCGGCACTGCAGTGTAATCTCTGGCCCTGGAGCAGCTTTCTCTAAGCCAACCAATTGGACGTTGCGCTCTGAGCAGAGCAAAGCAGTCAAATGGCCCTCCACCAGAGGCTCCTCTGCTAAACAACGCCCCTCTCCCCAGCCACAGAGAAAACCCCCTCATCCTATGGCAATCTACTATGCGCTTAAACCTCAAACTGTAAATGTTCATTGTTCTTCTACCCCTTGTGTTGCCCTACCTGTCTGTGTGTTACTGGGGTGACAGGAGGCTGGGCATGTCAGGGTATAAGGGAGCTAAGAACAGGACATGTGGTGTTTGTCCTTGAGAGGCCATAGAGACAAGTTTTAGAGCATGTTGATGCACCTCTTTATGCCTACATTATGTCTTTAAGCCTGTATCTGCATGCACATCTATTTTGTGGAGAAGGGATCCGCATGTGTATTTCATTTGTATAGTCTGGAAAGGGTACTGGGTTGGAAATCATAAAAAAGGGTATAAGCTAGCCGACAACTCAATGAGCGTGCCGAACGCCTTCCAGAACCGGCACGAGATCTCAGCACCCCGGTCAGAGACCATGTCCACTGGGAATCTGAGGATACGGAAGACGTGCTGCACCATAAGCTGGGCCGTCTCCTTGGCCGAGGGTAGTTTTGGGAGAGGAATGAAGTGGGCAGCTTTGGAAAACCAGTCAACCACAGCCAGGATGGCAGTGTTGCCCTCAGACAGGGGGAGACCCTTGATGAAATCCAGGGATATATGGGACAAGGGACGGTGAGTGACAGGCAGTGGTTGAAGCGGAGCAGCCGGAACTTGCCGAGGAGTCTTGTTCTGTGCACAGACCGTGCAGGCGGCGACAAACAAGGCAACATCCGAAACCATAGTAAGCCACCAAAAGCGTTGTCCGACGGGAACCCGGGTGGCAGCCAAGCCTGGAGGAATGGGCCAAATCCAAAACCGCGGACCGGACTGCGTCAGGCACAAACATCCGATTATCTGTGCCCCCCCCCATCTGTTTCCCTATACCCTAGCTGAGTGCTGTCGCCAGGCACGAGGTGGGAAGGGATCCGGGGTGGTTAAAGTGGGGTTATAGCGGCGAGACATGGCATCCGGGCTTGACGTTCTTGGACCCCGGCCGGTAGGAGAGGGTAAAAGTTGAGCTAGGTAAACAGCAGGGTCCATCTCGCCTGTCTGGAGTTGAGGCGCTTGGCTGTGTGGAGATTCTGCATGTTTTTGTGGTCGGTCCACACAATGAACGGATGTTCCGCACTTTCTAGCCAATGCCTCCATTCCTCCAACGCCATTTTCACAGCAAGAAGCTCCCGATTCCCCACATCATAGTTCCTCTACGTGGCGTTGAGGCGGTGGGAGAAGAAGGCACAGGGATGCAGCTTAAGGTCCAGGGCAGAACCTTGGGACAGGACAGCCCCCACTCTGACATCCGAAGCATCGGCCTTCACCACGAACTGACGGGAAGGGTCAGGATGAGCCAAGATAGGAACCGTGGTGAAGCTGCGTTTGAGGTCCCGGAATGCTTGGTCAGCGGCAGAGGACCACGTGAACGGAACCTTGGTAGAGGTGAGTGCAGACAGGGGGAGACCAGGGTGCTGTAACCCAGGATAAAGTGTAAAAATGTGCAAACCTCAGGAAGCATTGCAGCTGCACCCTGGATATAGGCTGAGGCCAATCCACCCCCGCTTACACCTTCCTGGGATCCATCTGGACACTCCCAGCAGAGATGATAGCCCAGAAAGGGAATGGTGGAGCAATGGAACTTGCACTTTCCACCTTAACAAACAGCTGGTTCTCCAGAAGGTGCTGGAGAACCTGTCTGACTTGGAGCACGTGTTCTTGGGGGGAGCGGGAGAAGACAAGGATGTCATCAATGTAGACGAAGACGAACCGGTTCAACATGTCACGGAGAACATCATTCACCAGAGCCTGGAACACAGCAGGGGCGTTGGTGTGGCCAAACGGCATGACCAGATATTCGTAGTGGCCGCTGGCCGTGTTGAAGGAGGTCTTCCACTCGTCCCCCTCTCGTATCCGCACCAGGTGGTAGGCATTTCGTAGATACAGCTTGGAGAAAACAGTGGCCCCCTGGAGTGGCTCGAAGACAGAGGAAATGTGGTAGTAGATAACGGTTCTTCACAGTAATGGCATTGAGTTCCTGGTAATCAATGCACGGGCACAAGGTCATGTCCTTTTTCTCCACGAAGAAGAACCGATGTAGGTCTCCATAGCCTTGGTCTCTGGTCCCGACAGAGAGTACAGACGTCGCCGGGGCAGCTGATGCTAGGGAGAAGGTCAATCCCGCAATCATAGGGATGGTGCGGCAGAAGGGAAGTAGACCAGGGCTTGCTGAACACACCTTCCGGAGGTCCTGGTACACCGCGGGAATGGAGGAGAGGTCTGGAGTAACTTCCGAGCCCCTAGGAAGACGTCCCGGGTCAGGTTGCGCCAACTTCAGACAATGGGCATGGCAGAATGGACTCCAGCCCATGATAGCACCCGTAGTCCAGTTGATGAGGGGATTGTGTCGCTGGAGCCAGAAGAATCCCAAAACCATGGGAATCTGGGGAGACTTGATGAGCAGGAATTGAATGGTCTCGCTGTGATTCCCTGACACACGTAAGGTTGATGGGAGTGGTGTTATGGGTGACCCGACCTATAGAGTGCCATCTAGAGCTCTACCATCCATGGGAATGGAGAGGGGCTGAGTGGGGATGTTCAGCTTGGTAGCCAGTCTGGCGTCCAAAAAGCTCTCATCGGCCCCAGAGTCAATGAGGACACGGAGAGATTTGGACTGGTTTCCCCACAGCAGAATGCCATGAAAAGGGGTGCGAGTAAGGGAAGCAGAAAAGTTCTCCATATGGCCCACCAGAGTACTCGCTCCTACCGGTGAGCCTGGTCTTTTAATGGACAAGAGGACACAAAATGACCAAAAGTCTCACAATACAGACAGCTCTTTGTGTTGATCCTGTATTGCCGTTCCGCTGGCAACAGCCCACCTCTGCCTAGTTGCATAGGCTCGGGAAACAGTGCCTCAGCCGTCTTCGGCAACTCTTGAGGGAGGTCGGGAAACCTCGAGTGCTCTCGGCAACGGGACAGTTGGGGACTTCAGGGATGACTTGGAGGCGAGGTGGAATTCCTGGGCTTGTGAGCGAAATTTTATTTCCTCTCCATCCGTCATCCCGTAATCGCCCATCGATGCGGATGGTCAAAGTGATGATGCTTTTTTCCATCTACGTAACATTGCAAAAATCAGAAACTTTCTGTCTAAAACTGATGCAGAAAAATTAATCCATTGCTTTTGTCACTTCTAGGTTAGACTACTGCAATGCTCTACTTTCCGGCTACCCGGATAAAGCACTAAATAAACTTCAGTTAGTGCTAAAGACGGCTGCTAGAATCCTGACTAGAACCAAAAAAAATTATCATATTACTCCAGTGCTAGCCTCTCTACACTGGCTTCCTGTCAAAGCAAGGGCTGATTTCAAGGTTTTACTGCTAACCTACAAAGCATTACATGGGCTTGCTCCTACCTATCTTTCTGATTTGGTCCTGCCGTACATACCTACACGTACGCTACGGTCACAAGACGCAGGCCTCCTAATTGTCCCTAGAATTTCTAAGCAAACAGCTGGAGGCAGGGCTTTCTCCTATAGAGCTCCATTTTTATGGAATGGTCTGCCTACCCATGTCAGAGACGCAAACTCGGTCTCAACCTTTAAGTCTTTACTGAAGACTCATCTCTTCAGTGGGTCATATGATTGAGTGTAGTCTGGCCCAGGAGTGGGAAGGTGAACGGAAAGGCTCTGGAGCAACGAACCGCCCTTGCTGTCTCTGCCTGGCCGGTTCCCCTCTTTCCACTGGGATTCTCTGCCTCTAACCCTATTACAGGGGCTGAGTCACTGGCTTGCTGGGGCTCTCTCATGCCGTCCCTGGAAGGGGTGCGTCACCTGAGTGGGTTGATTCACTGATGTGGTCATCCTGTCTGGGTTGGCGCCCCCCCTTGGGTTGTGCCATGGCGGAGATCTTTGTGGGCTATACTCAGCCTTGTCTCAGGATGGTAAGTTGGTGGTTGAAGATATCCCTCTAGTGGTGTGGGGGCTGTGCTTTGGCAAAGTGGGTGGGGTTATATCCTTCCTGTTTGGCCCTGTCCGGGGTGTCCTCGGATGGGGCCACAGTGTCTCCTGACCCCTCCTGTCTCAGCCTCCAGTATTTATGCTGCAGTAGTTTATGTGTCGGGGGGCTAGGGTCAGTTTGTTATATCTGGAGTACTTGTCCTGTCCTATTCGGTGTCCTGTGTGAATCTAAGTGTGCGTTCTCTAATTCTCTCCTTCTCTCTTTCTTTCTCTCTCTCGGAGGACCTGAGCCCTAGGACCATGCCCCAGGACTACCTGACATGATGACTCCTTGCTGTCCCCAGTCCACCTGGCCGTGCTGCTGCTCCAGTTTCAACTGTTCTGCCTTATTATTATTCGACCATGCTGGTCATTTATGAACATTTGAACATCTTGGCCATGTTCTGTTATAATCTCCACCCGGCACACCTAGAAGAGGACTGGCCACCCCACATATGTCCTCTCTAATTCTCTCTTTCTTTCTCTCTCTCGGAGGACCTGAGCCCTAGGACCATGCCCCAGGACTACCTGACATGATGACTCCTTGCTGTCCCCAGTCCACCTGACCGTTCTGCTGCTCCAGTTTCAACTGTTCTGACTTATTATTATTCAACCATGCTGGTCATTTATGAACATTTGAACATCTTGGCCATGTTCTGTTATAATCTCCACCCGGCACAGCCAGAAGAGGACTGGCCACCCCACATAGCCTGGTTCCTCTCTAGGTTTCTTCCTAGGTTTTGGCCTTTCTAGAGAGTTTTTCCTAGCCACCGTGCTTCTACACCTGCATTGCTTGCTGTTTGGGGTTTTAGGCTGGGTTTCTGTACAGCACTTTGAGATATCAGCTGATGTACGAAGGGCTATATAAATAAATTTGATTTGATTTGATGAGGGAATCAAGATCTGTGGGTAACTCCCGAGCTGCAAATGTGCGAAAATCCACTGCATACTCGAACACACTGCGGGCATCCTGCTGGAGCTGGATTAGCTTCCGGGCAGCTTTTCTCCTGGAGAAAAGGGCATCAAAATCCTTCCTCACCTCTCCCATGAACCCCTCCAGACTCACACACATTGTTGTTCCCATACAGCGGTAGCCCAGGTGAGAGCCCTACCGGACATCAGCGTGATGAGGTAGGCTATCTTGGAGCGATCCGAGGGGAAGGAGGAGGGCTGAAGCTCGAAAATGAGGACACACTAAGCTAGAAACGCCCAACAGGTGCTCGGCTCTCCATTAAAGCATTCCGGAGAGGTAAACGGGACTCCCGGGAAGGTGGAGTGGCCGGTGGGGCGGCGCTGCTAACCGCCGGGTTACTGAGAGGTGGTGGGGTTACCACCGTGGCAGGCTGTCTCCCATACAATCCGCGGAATTGCTCCAGCAACATGTCCAACGTCCGGTCATGGCGCTCAGCAAAAGTTTGGACCCCCTCCATGGAGGCTCCTTGGGAGGAGATGGCATTGGGCAGCTGGTCCGGGTCCGCTGGGTCAGTCATGTCCAGTTTGTACTATCACGTTTGAGGTAAGACCCAGATGCAGACAGCGTTGAAGAAACAAATGGGGCAGGCAAACGACAGGTCAAGTCAGGCAGGGGTCAATAATCCAGCGAAGGTATAAAGGGTCCAGAACGGCAGGCAGCCTCAGTGTCTTGGCAGGCAGAACGGTCAAAACCAGGAAGGACTAGAAAACAGGAGCAGGAAAACAGGCAGGAGCAGGGGAAAATGCTGGTAGGTATGAATGAAAAAAACTAACTGGCAACAGACAAACAGAGAACACAGGTATAAATACACAGGGGATAATGGGGGGGAGACACAAATGACACGCCACAAATGATAAGTTCCTTGAATTTTATTTTGCAAGTGCCCTTTCATTATCTGGATAGACACTTGTGGTTTCTAGCTAACGTTACTGTCACGCCCTGACCATAGAGAGCCTTTTTATTCTCTATTTTGGTTAGGTCGGGGTGTGACTAGGGCTGCGCTTTGGTCCGAGTATGCTTCCAACGATGATCGTGACAGTTACACCAATCAAAGCAGTGCAGTGTGTAGTTAAGCAAAACTTTAGTGGTCAAAACCATTCATCTTGGGGGCGACAGTGGGAGCAGGTTTTCAAAGGCTATCATATCATGCAATTATATTTTTGACCATTTATAAAATGGTCATATATAAAAAATAATAATACAGACTAGCTCAAAAATAAGTGAAAATGTACAAATTATCCAATGGATATGATCATTTTCTGGTAAAAAAAAACAAAAAACGTTTGTGCCCCTTATTTTAATTTGCTCCATGGCTCAGGCGGCCAAGTGGACACATGGCTGTTTGACTCATCTCAGTCACGAAGAGGAATAACTTTGCAGCTGTTTGTAATTAATAAACAAAGCCATGCTGGTGGGTGGTAACATTAAAATAAAACCCAGCACTGAAACGAAACGTAGGCTAAAAATCATTTGTATGGCATGGGAAAAGACCGCATTCACGCGGATTTGAACGAAGTGGGCAGTTCGGATTTGTCAATTCAAGCCAAAATATATCCTACTTTGACTAAAACGATGACTTATTGACTTAAATCATTGTGCAACATCATGGGTAATATTTGGCCTTCGTTTCTCATCTCGAAAAAGTAGATTTCTACTGGTGTGGGCCTTTAAATTTGGTTCAATATGGTAAAAAATAAATACTACATTTCACAGAAAGCATTAGTTAAACCCTCAAGTTGACCATGAGGACTTCAAAAAGAAGCCAAATAAATGAAATGGTTGGTGGAAATATAATTGGCTAAGCGCTATGTTTAAAATAGTATATGAACATTGTTTCTAGAGAACAGTTATATATTCTTTATTATCTGGAAGTGTGACCTGTCAGATTCAATGAAACTCTAATGTTCTATTGCTGAGTGGAATTTCTTTGAATTGCACTGAATTGAATTCTACGTCATGTCACTCAAGCTGAAATTCAAATTCTACATCCTGTGGGGTGTGGCCAATTCAACTTGAATTCCAACTCATGAGTTGATTGGGAGTCAATTCCACAATTCTGAATTGAGCACAACCCTGACACACACACACACACACACACACACACACACACACATACACACACACACACACACACACACACACACACACACACACACACACACACACACATACACACACTCATATGCAAACAGATACATTGTCTCTATTCTCTCTATGTCCTGAACTCACCCTGGCCACAGCAAGCATAGCACTTAAGTCCTGATCAATCAATTGGGAGATGATGTGGAGAGCAGCCCCACCTTTTATCTGTGAGTCATTCCAGCCAACACACACACAGAGACAGACAGACACCATGAGCACATTGAGCCACAATTCAATCTGTGTGTGTGTGTGTGTGTGTGTGTGTGTGTGTGTGTGTGTGTGTGTGTGTGTGTGTGTGTGTGTGTGTGTGTGTGTGTGTGTGTGTGTGTGTGTGTGTGTGTGTGTGTGTGTGTGTGTGAGTGAGTGTGTGAGAGAGAGAGGGGGGAGGGTAAAGGAGACATGATGATGATGTGAATGAGGTCAGATGCTTGCTTGCAATAACATTAACCATTTTAGCCTTGAGTGAGGGAGAATATTGTCTGTGAAAGGATTCTCAGTAGCATGTATTCATCCATGCATTTAAGTGTGCACTGAATGCTAAATAGATCTATAAAGGCTTAGGCTACTAGAGGGAGCTGGCTCATACACTGGCCCTGTGGTTCTTCTCTCCCTGGCTCTGAGCTCCAACTGAGATTAATTTGTCTGCACCCTTTGCTGCTGACAAAAGCAAATCCCAAACCACCTTCTCCTTTGATACATTTTACCTTGTAGCAAACTCAAATGCATTTCGGTCTTCTCCACAAGTAGGCTACACACAATGTTTCCTATTCAACCTCTTCATTATGCATCAGTCGAGTAGCCTGGTATGTGAGCCTAATGATTTGCGCCCTTGCCTGCACTGCACACCGCGACTCTCTCATAGGTTGAATGGGTTTTAACATCTCATCGAGAACCCCGACAGCTCAAACTGCAGTGATTCCGGAGACAACAGGTTAGAGACCAAACACGGAGCAGGCATAGCTGGCACAACATGACTCTAGCCATGACAGAGAGACTGGGTGTGAACACGCGAGGTGAATTTGGCAGTGCCAAGGCATATGAGAGAATCACCAAAAAGGTTCAGAGACACACGCACACATGAGAATCGATGTAGTGATTGTTATGTGTGCGTGTTCTCATTCACTGACCAAGCTTGGTGATCTCTTATCGAACACAAATATTGGTCTAAAATGAATTATCTTTATGATTCAAAGAAGCCTCTCGAATACTAAGCATGCGATGTAAACGTAGTCTAGCCTATACATAACGTTTCCATAATGCATGCAATTACATTAAGGTTCTCTGACGAATCGGTTAATTAGACGTCTAATCACAAAAGCCAGTTAATGAAGTGACATTATGGCTGCAGCACACGTGTCTGCTCTATTAAATGCATGACCCATTGGAAATAAAGGTAACGGAGCCTGTGAACACAAAGGGGAAAAAAATAGCGAGGAGAAATGCATTTAGCTTACCAATCAATTATCAAATTGAAAAATATTAATAAGCCTATCAAATTTATGTCAGCAGAAAAGCTATAATACAATTATGGGGATATATGAAAATCCCACATGCTGGAAAAGAGAGACATGCTCTAGGCAGAGCATTGCGCCAGGAGCTGATCTCATACTCACTCACTCAGCTCAGAGATTCGGGAGGCGCGACGGCGCGCAGCGTCCACTTTGGTCTGTTCCTTCAATTTCTGCGTCCACTCAGACCATCCGCTCCCCGCTAGCATAATCAATTAAAGCGATAACTGGAGCCTCTTGTGTGAGAAAACATGAGCCTAATGCACCATTGCATTTGGCATTTTTGGACACCTCCGCAAAAAGCAAAGCAAGCAGACAGATTAACTATTTTCCTCTGTATCCCCTGTGTTGTATCGAACCGTCAGATGTTCCTCCACAGTTTTTCAAGCCCCCTCCATCTCTACACTATGCCTCAGCTCCGTGGTAGAGCCATGTGACAGGGGAACTGGAGAACCCCAATTATGAATTTGTGATTTGCTTCTAGCGTCATCTCTCGGAAGGATGGAGAAGTGCTGTGAATGGAGTGCGTGGAGATTGGAATAACATTTCAATCTAAACCATCACACAGATGTGGACGTCTGAGGTGAAATAGATGACCATGTGTAATAATAATGTGGTAAGTGGTAGCCTGATGCTTTGAAATCACCAAGGATGGGTCATAATTTGGTTGATCAGGCTGTGTTACCACATCACTGGATGAAAACAAATAATTATTATGATGTGTTTTATTGTGTCACAGTCATAGAACTGCCGTTTGACAAAAGTGCTGACAAATCATCACCACGAATCCAACCTGGCCTATTGACTGGCGCTGTCCTTCAGCTCCACCCAAACACGTGCACAATGGCGTGCGCTGGTTTTTCTGTGCCCGCGTTTTCACGTTTGGGTTATAGACTTCAATATGGGTTGGTCTTGTCTTTTTAGTACTTCCATGGTCCACAATATAGGAACCAGTTATTTTAGGTCCTATGCTATGTTTGTGTATGACCCCAGGTGAGAGTTGCTTGAAAGTGAACAATTTGGGTGGAAAGAATGGACAAATATTTGTTTTTGAGAAAATATCACTGAGACCAAAAATGTTCTTGGTCCTGTGCACAGATAGGCTACTAAACGTTTATGCATTGTCCCTTCCACCAGCACCAAAAACTACTGGAGTGTTACACTAGTTGGTGCACTAGTGCAGTGTCGAGCGTCCCTCGCGCCACACCTAGCAGAGCATCCGAGTAGGGGAATTACTATGCCCCCTACCCTCCCCCTCGTTGTAACATCCTTAAGTGTTTTCCTTCTCAGTTCGTTTTGTTCCACCGCTGCAAACCACGACACGTCCCCGGACCGGAGAGCTTGTTTGGATATGGGAATGACTATTCAACTTGCCCCCTATGAATTTATAAAAAGTTGCTTTGCTGTTTCGATTCGCCTATTTGGAAGCCGTTTATGCAGATAAGAGAGAATGGGTTGCTGTTCAGGACGATGTATGCTGATCTTCCTCTGCACTCTCCAAGTGGTGAGATCATTCTTCTGCGATGATGCTATCTCTATACAGACTTTCAAAACACACCTGCTACCATAGTCTTGGTTTACTTCCTTCAATGATTACTGCCACTTCTGCTGGCTGATGTTGTTGAAATTGTTTTTGTAAAGACAAAACAAAGTAGGCAAATTTTGCGCGTTTGAGATAAACGTGTAAATTACAGTTCCCACGACACACCCGTCAGTCTTTCCATTTCCATATCCAACTAAATTGAATTAAACATATTTGAAGTAAAACTATGTAATAATAGGCCATATATATATTTGTGTGCTGAGAAAAACACATTTAAGTGTATTATAATAATATAAATATTTCACATCAAATACAACGTCAATCAAACATAAATTAATATTTCTCTCTAACATACATTTTTTTATTAAGATTTTTGTATTCTTGCTCACCATAACTACAAGCTATGGGTCAACACTGAAAATAAAATAATTGATTGTGTGCTTTTAGAATACAAAAATATACATGTTTATCTTGCTTGCATGAGTTGCCTAAGGGGAAAGGGAGTCAACCCCCACTCTGCCTGAACCTTAGTCCCACTTTGTCCCGCTCTTTCTTCCAACCCTACCCCCCATTTTGAGTGATTGAGAAGGCGACTCAGAGGACATAATTCATATCCCTGCTCTGCCCCTCTCCCTGAAACATGCATTGTCCCAGTGACTCAGTTACCTTGACAACCCAGAGAGAGCAGTCAGCATGTGGAAAAAATGAGTCTAGTGAATGCTTTGTAGGAGAGATGACTGTTTAACACCACCATCCATCAATTCAGAACCAACTGTTTAGATGAGAATTTCTGGAGAGTCTGGAAGCAGTGAGTGGATGACTTGATAAGATGCTTCCTCATGCATAATGCACGTCATAGAGATTCTTAACCCACCATCTCTTTCTGCCCCTCCTACTCTCTCCCTTTCACATCCCAGATGACAGCATTGGAGAGGCAGGCTTTTGACTTCCTTGGGTACCAGTGGGCTCCCATCATGGTCAACTTCCTGCAAATAATCATGGTTATCCTCGGCCTCTTTGGAACCATCCAGTACAGGCCACGCTACGTTGTTCTAGTAAGTCACATCTAGGCCACACTACTTTTGTGTTCATCTGCCCCAGGCTATCCTACAATGGATAATGTTGTATTTTTGTCTACGATAAAGAAAATAAATCTTCAGTCCCCACTGAAATATTACTGTTGATCCATAATCCAATCTACAATAGCTGTAAGGGATCACCTGTGATGTAAGAATGTTTATGTGCTGCAAATATAAATATTGATCCCATGTTATATTAAGCATAGAGAAAGTTGTGTAATTAAATGGTTATTACATAGGCAAGTTTCAATGCAGTGTACTGTATTTACTTACAAATTACACCTTGTAATCAACATGGATAATTGCATGAAATGTGCCTATTCTTCATAGAAGAATGGAACTGTACGTGCTGAAGGCAAAGTCATTTCTATAACCACTGTGGAAAAGCATTGGCCATTGTTACAATTCTGTCATGTATAGAGGTTTGCCTCCATACAAATAGATAGACATTATGTGTCTAAAATGGTCATCAAATATTTTGTTTCATGCCTCAGTACCTGCTGTGGACATTACTGTGGGTGGCCTGGAATGTCTTTGTGTGCTGTTTCTATTTGGACCTGGGAGGCCTTTCCAAGGTATTGGTCACTAATATTCAGACCTGCTATCAACTAATATATTTGCTTCGTCTTCAATTGTGTATTATTTTGGCACTGGATCAAACAGTCTTTCTATTCCCAAACAATAACATACCATAAATACATAACCATGCTAGTATGAACATGAACAACCCATATGCTGTGTCACTGCAGGAGAGCGACCTGCTATCCCTGGGTGTATCCTCACACCTTTCATGGTGGAAAGACAACGGGCCAGGCTGTGACGACAGGGACCTTCCTGCCACTAGGTGGCAGAGTCTGGAGAGCCCAGAACTCATCTATGCTCTGGGATGCTGGCTAGAATACCAATACATAGAGGTCCTACATTGTATCATACAACTCCTAATCTCTGTGAGTACTCTCTCTCTCTCTCTCTCTCTCTTTCTCCCATGTGGTGGTATTCATTGGAATGTAATGTTACATGTTACACACACACTCACACATACTTACACTGACACTCCAATACGCACACACAAACACTACATATGCTCACACACACAAAATGTAAGTAAGCATTTCACAGTAAAGTCTACACCTGTTGTATTTGGCACATGTGACAAATAAAATGTGATTTGATTTGAATGTTGAACTGGTGGTCTCTGTGTTTGTGCCTACAGCTCTTGGGATTCGTCTATGCCTGCTATATGGTCAGCACCTTCACTGAGGAGGAGGACAGCTGTATGTGAATTTAAAGTGCATTTTATGCATGGTCACAACACACTTTACAAAGAAAACACAAACACAATTTAACACGTACTAGAACAGATAGAAAGGCATAAGGTCACAGCCACATGTAATACTGTCAAGTAGGGCCGGGACAATACTAGTATCGCGATACTTGTTAGTATGGTGGCAAGGAAACAAAACACGAAGCGGATTTAACATCTTTATTAAAAAAACGCCATAATGTTGGAAACAAACATAATGATGTTGTCATCCAGAGTCACATTAATTTATTTCCCAAGCTATAGCACACAGTATTTTACATACAGCAGGTTTTTAAAGGACTAAAGAGTTTAGATCTGCTTCATGTTTTCATTTTTGCCACAATTTTCCTTTGCGATACTGGTATCATCACTGCCCTACTGTCAAGGCCTCTTTTTTCCTTTTTTATTTTTATGTTTCACTTGTTTTAATCATTTAGACCCTTTTATTTAAGAGCATGAAATTAGTATTGAATTATTTGATATTTATTCATATAATTGTGTATTCTTTTTCAGTTAATTTCATTGGTGGTGTCCATTACCCATCTAAAACATCGCCGCTGTATTTATAGTGTACAATCGGGCTGTAAGTACCATTACTTTCTCAGGGGGAACAAAATCGTATATATTTGGCCCGTGTGTGTGTGTGTGTGCGCACTTATTTTATATTGCAACATGTATTCAGTATGTTTCTGTCTGAGACTGTGCAGTTACTTTACCATCATGTCTTGATTTACAGACTATAAGTAAAGGCTTGCAAGTGTGTTGAAAATGACTGACAAGCAAGGAGGGCAGAAGAGGAACGAGTGAGTGAAATACCTACTTTGGAAGAGTGAAATCACATCTCCAGTCACTGAAACAGAAGACATTCCCACACTGCACAAAAACATAATTCCTCAGCCTCCCGGGCACTCTTAATGCATACTAGCCTACACCAACAGTTCAGTGCAGTTATGGTCAATACTAGCCTGGTCCCAGGTCAGTTTGTGCTTTTGCCTACTCCATTTTCATTGTCAAGCTGTTTGGCATGACAATTCCATAAGTAGTTGGCAACAGAGGAGAAACAACAGAGTGGCACCCAGCGGGCTATACAGCAGGTCAGTACAGGTACAATCAGAAAACTACTGATACTTCTGACATAACATGTATCAGTGTACAGGGAATGGTATGTGTTGTATTTTTGGTATTTGGAATTTTATTAGGATCCCCATTAGCTGTTGCAAAAGCAGCAGCTTCTCTTCCTGGGGTCCAACACAAAACATGAAACATAATGCAGAATGACATAATACAGAACATCAATAGACAAGAAGAGCTCAAAAACAGAACTACATTTAAAACATTTAAAAATGCACACGTAACCTACATATCAATGCATACACACCAACTATCTAGGTCAAATAGGGGAGAGGCGTTGCGCCAAGAGGTGTTGCTTTATCTGTTTTTTTGAAACCAGGTTTGCTGTTTATTTTAGCAATATGAGTGGTAGCCTGATGCTTTGTAATCACCAGGGATGGGTCATCATTTGGTTGATCAGGCTGTGTTACCACATCACTGGATGAAAACAAATAACTATTATGATGTATTTTACTGTGTCACAGTCATAGAACTGCCGTTTGACAAAAGTGCTGACAAATCATCACCACGATTCCAACCTGGCCTATTGACTTGCGCTGTCCTTCAGCTCCACCCAAACACGTGCACAATGGTGTGCGCGGGGTTTTCTGTGCCCGTGTTTTCCTGTTTGGTTATAGACTTCAAGTTGTTGGACTTGTCTTTTTAGTACTTCCATGGTCCACAATATAGGAACCAGTTATTTTAGGTCCTGTGGGCCTATGCAATGTTTGTGTGTGACCCCAGGTGAGGGTTGCCTGAAAGTGAACAATTTGGGTGGATAGAATGAACAAATATTTGTTTTTGAGAAAATATCAATGAGCCCAAAAATGTTCTTGATCCTGTGCACATATAGGCTACTAAACATTTATGCATTGTCCCTTCCACCAGCACCAAAGACTACTGGCGTGTTACACTAGTGCAGTGTCGTGCGTCCTTAGCGCCACACCTAGCAGAGCACCAGAGTAGGGGAATTACTATGCCCTAATCAGGCAATGGAGTAGGCAAAAGCACAGCTGAAGGAAGTTCCATGCAATTAGGAGTCTGTATAATAGTGTACACTTTCTTGAATTCGTTCTGGATTTGGGAACTGTGAAAAGACCCCTGGTGGCATGTCTAGTGGGATAAGTGTGTGTGTCAGAGCTATGTGTAACAATTTGGGATTTTCAACACATTGTTTCTTATAAAAAGAAGAAGTTATGCAGTCAGTCTCTCCTCAACTCGTAGCCAAGAGAGACTGGCATACATAGTAAACTCAGCTAAAAAAGAAACGTCCTCTCACTGTCAACTGCGTTTATTTTCTGCAAACTTAACATGTGTAAATATTTGTATGAACATAACAAGATTCAACAACTGAGACATAAACTGAACAAGTTCCACAGACATGTGACTAACATAAATGGAATAATGTGTCCCTGAACAAATGAGGGATCAAAATCAAAAGTAACAGTCCGTATCTGGTGTGGCCACCAGCTGCATTAAGTACTGCAGTGCAGCTCCTCCTCGTGGACTGCACCCAATTTGCCGGTTCTTTCTGTGAGATGTTACCCCACTCTTCCACCAAGGCACCTGCAAGTTCCTGGACATTTCTGGGGGGAATGGTCCTAGCCCTCACCCTCCGATCCAACAGGTCCCAGACTTGCTCACTGGGATTGCGATCAGGGCTCTTTGCTGGCCATGGCAGAACACTGACATTCCTGTCTTGCAGGAAATCACACACAGAACGAGCAGTATAGCTGGTGGCATTGTCATGCTGGAGGGTCATGTCAGGATGAGCCTGCAGGAAGGGTACCACATGAGGGAGGAGGATGTCTTCCCTGTAACACTCAGCGTTGAAATTGCCTGCAATGACAACAAGCTCAGTCCGATGATGCTGTGACACACCACCCCAGACCATGACGGACCCTCCACCTCCAAATCGATCCCGCTTCAGAGTACAGGCCTCGGTGTAACGCTCATTCCTTCGACGATAAACGCAAATCCGACCATCACCCCTGGTGAGACAAAACCGTGACTCGTCAGTGAAGAGCACTTTTTGCCAGTCCTGTCTGGTCCAGGATGGTGGGTTTGTGCCCATAAGCGACGTTGTTGCCGGTGATGTCTGGTGAGGACCTGCCTTACAATAGGCCTACAAGCCCTCAGTCCAGCCTCTCTCAGCCTATTGCGGACAGTCTGAGCACTGATGGAGCGATTGTGCGTTCCGCATCTTTCTTTTGGTGTTTTTCAGAGTCAGTACAGAGTCATCTTTAGTGTCCTAAGTTATCATAACTGGGACCTTATTTGCCTACCGTCTGTAAGCTGTTAGTGTTTTAACGACCGTTCCACAGGTGCATGTTCATTAATTGTTCATTGTTCATTGAACAAGCATGGGAAACAGTGTTTAAACCCTTTACAATGAAGATCTGTGAAGTTATTTGGATTTATTTGGAATTATCTTTGAAAGACAGGGTCCTGAAAAAGGGACGTTTCTTTTTTTGCTGAGTTTATTTATATTAGCCCTCTGATTACAATTAAGAGCAAAACGTGCTGCTCTGTTTTGAGCCAGCTGCAGGTTAACTATGTCTTTCCTTGCAGCACTGGACCACACGACTGAACAATAATCAAGATTAGACAAAACTAGAGCCTGCAGAACTTGCTTTTTGGAGTCTGGTGTCAGAAAAGCAGAGCATCTCTTTATTATGGCCAGACCTCTCCCCATCTTTACAACCATTGAATCTATATGTTTGATGACATACAGTAGTGTCACTCTGTAAAAATATGCATTTACACATACTGTTGAAAATGGACCAAACCCTATAATTGTGTGTTCTACATTAATGTTAATGGAAAATGTGCATGAAAATTTGAGTCATGTGCAAATTATCAAAGTTATGTATACAGGTTTATAGTTAGGATTTGGACCTATGTGAAGGTATGAGTGTGCCCGTGTGTGTGCGTGTGTGTGCAGTTCATACATTAAATTCCAGATAGCAGAGGAAAATAAAGACATTTTATTAACAATCTTCAATATTGTGATAGAAATTAGCTAAAGTCAGTGGTTGTCATGTAAAAATGCATCTTCTAATTTTTTAGGCCTACCTCTGAATTTGGTTTGAATTTGCGTGCCACTGATGGAAAAAAAGACCCTGGCTGTATCTTTAAGTGAATTTTGTTTGAATAAACTGTGCTTTTCTGTTAACCAATGTGTGCAGATATGTTTTTGACTCACATTCCTCATTTACTTGCCTTACTATTGATTTTTTTAAATTGCATGTTTAACCATTGAGTATCACTGGCTATTATTCAAGTCCCGACTCAAGAGTCCAGTCCATCAAATCTGAATATTATAAAAATGATTGCAGGGCTGTAGGTCGACTTGGAGCCTATAATAAATACACACAGCTTTACATTCTCTATATGAAACACTTATAACCAAGATATAACTTAATGTTTGTGACAAACACAACAGAGTCTATAAAAAGTGTGAGTGGAAGGGGAAAAAAGCTCACTAAATGGCTTCAGTGCAATTTTTTATACAGAATATTTGTAGTAACAGTCGTCAAGATAATATACATGATATCTACATTGCTATTGAGAGTATTTTCTCTATTGTGAAGGTTGTACATGTTATTATCAAAGCCTTACCTTAATTCTAGTAGATTGTGCCCCAAATAAATCGTCCCTTTTCAGAATGTCCCCATCACTCTTCCGTGGGATTGGTTAGCGCGCTGACTCGTCATCGCGGCAGAGCATTAAAGATCACAAGTGATATTTCTGAAACGCGATTACCGCAGTCCTCCTATTGAAGATGCATGACTTCCGACGTTTTGTCGTTGAGGCACCGCGCCTGGTGTGCCGCTGACGTCAATCCCTTCATTTAGACCCCGGATGAAACTGTTAGTGGGGGAAGTGAACAGGGCCATCAGCACAATAACTGCAATTTGGTGGATAAGGGGGGAAAATAAAAAATACATAGGATTAATCCTAACAGTGGACCCTTTGAAACCACCAGGACTATCTCCAAATTGGATTTACGTAAACATTGGGGGACTGGCAGAATTGAGCCTTGGAACAGTAGTTTGAGTTAGCTTGCTGCTGACTGTACGAAGGAAAACATCTTGCTGATTAGCTTGCTAGCTACTGTACTGGGATACGAATAAAACGCAGGTTTTGAGGGAACGCGTCTAATTGAAACGCTCTACACAAATCCAGTGGCTTGCTTCATGAATTATGTCTGCTACAAGTATTGACCCTCAGGTAGGCAGAATATATTTCCCGGAAAAAATCCACTCAGCGTCGACTCAAGGCCTTGCATTGAGGAAAGGTGGTTGGTTGTGCGCCCAATCCACCCATTGCTGAGATGTGATTCAATCTAGCTAGCTAACGTTAACTCCAATTTAGTTAGCCGCTAGCTAACACGTAATAAATCTGACCTTTTTATACCAATAATAATTTGAAGCAATCGCCACGTTTTGTTCCTAGCGCTTAGCTAGTTAACGTTAGCTAGCTATGTGTTTTGCTAAAAACCCAACATTATGTATTTCACATGTATTCTCCTTATTAATATTGTCAGGCTCAGTTTCAGCTGTTGCAGTGGTTTACCAGCTCTAGTAAATTGTGGTTCTGTGCCAACGCAATGTGTTTAGTTAGCTAGTAAACTGGTTGTTGGCTAGATGGTAAAGTTAAGTAACTAACGCTAATGTAAGCGAGCTTCTAATTTTCAGCGAGTGTGGGTTGGATGTTAATTAGACAGCTAAAACATATTTCTCTCTTTTACATGTTAACCAATTACACGGGAATTAAGAATTCAAAAGGACAAGACGCTAAAGGTAAGATCACTGTAGTTACTGTTAGCTAGATCAATTTCGACTCATTAGGTAGACTGCGATTGCTCAGACCATGCACGGACTGAGTTACAAACAATGCAGCTGCGGTGTAAATACAGTGCTGTCTTGTTATGTCAGTGATGCATGTCTTGTTATGCATTCGATGTCTTGCTGCTTTTACACACCCAAGTGTTAATCAGTTATGACTGAAAAGACATGTACATGTGTGTGTCTGTTTATTTGACACACATTGATAAATAACCCTACTATCAGTCTTTCCGGTTTCAGTGCAAAATGGCTCACTCCACCAGAAGGAAACTGTCCATGATAATGACTTTGAGCCCTATCTCACTGGCCAATCCAATCAGGTGAGTGACTTTTGAAATGTGTGTATCTGTGTCTGAATTAGAAAATAAAAAATTGACTTGGCTGCAGGGAGGACCACAAGCAACTCAATATTGTCGCACAGGAGGACAGGACGTTTGCTTGGCTACATTGTTAGCTGATATTGTTATACATTTGCATAATTAAAGATGATGCCTTAAGTACTGCACGCATGGCCCTTTTGGTCCTAAAATCAGAATTTTTGGGGTATAAGCTGACGGTCATTGGGGTTTGTGATAGTAGGTCATGTTGATATTTAGTTTGATGTATCAGGATTTCAAAATTGTATTTACACTCCTTTTTTTTCTCTAGAACAACAGCTACCAATCCATGACTGACCCTTACCTGTCCAGCTACTATGCCCCCTCCATTGGATTCCCCTACCCCCTGAGCGAGGCACCTTGGTCCACCGGTGGCGACCCCCCGATCCCTTACCTGACCCCCTATGCGCCCCTTAGCAATGGAGACCACCACTTCATGCATGACACCGTTTTTGGCCAGCCTGGGGGACTTGGCAGCAGCATCTACCCACATAGATTTAACTTTTTCCCTGAGAACCCAGCCTTCTCCACCTGGGGTACCAGTGGGTCTCAAGGCCAGCAGACTCAGAGTTCAGCCTATGGGGGCAGCTACAGCTACCCTCCCAGCTCCCTGGGGGGCACACTAGTCCCTGATGGTCAGACAGGGTTCCACAGTGACACTCTGAGCAAGGCACCAGGCATGAACAGCCTGGAGCAGGGGATGCTGGGGCTGAAGATAGGTGGGGATGTGTCGGGCAATGGCTCAGGCGTGAAGAGTGTGGGCTCTGTGATCGGCGGTGGTGCTGTGGCTCAGGCTGTTTCTACAGGCAATGGTGGAACACCAATTGGCATGCCCCCTCCTAAGCCCACGTCCTGGGCTGCTATCGCCAGCAAACCAGCCAAGCCACAGCAGCTGAAGGCCAAGCCAGGCATGCCCATGGGGGGAGCCCTGCCACCACCACCCATCAAACACAATATGGACATTGGGACATGGGATAACAAGGGGTCTATAAGCAAAGTGGCCCCTCCACTGTCCCACCACCACCAGCAGCAGCTCCACTCTCATGGCCATGCCCACCTCCCCCACGGGCTCCCCCCTCCCCCTCAGCAGTCTGTTCAATCTGCCCAGTCCCTTGTGCAGCAGATGACCATGGGCCCGCCCCCCCCACAGTCATACCAGAACCACAACTCAGCCCCACCCCCTCAGACCCGCTGGGTTGCTCCACGCAACCGTAACCCGGGCTACGGTGGGGGCAGCATGGACAGCAGCGGTTCCTCTAGTGGTGGGGGTGGAGGTGTGCCTCCAGGTTCTGGCCCAGGTCTAGAGAACCACCCTGTTCTGGAGAATCTGCGGGCTGCCCACAGCTACAACCCTAAGGAGTTTGACTGGAACCTGAAGAATGGCCGCGTGTTCATCATCAAGAGCTACTCTGAGGACGACATCCACCGTTCCATCAAGTACTCCATCTGGTGCAGCACAGAGCATGGTAACAAGCGTCTGGACTCAGCCTTCCGTGCCATCAATGCCAAAGGCCCTGTCTATTTGCTGTTCAGCGTCAATGGCAGTGGCCACTTCTGTGGCGTGGCAGAGATGCTCTCGCCCGTGGACTACGGCACCAGTGCTGGCGTTTGGGCGCAGGACAAGTGGAAAGGCAAGTTTGACGTGGACTGGCTGTTTGTGAAAGACGTGCCTAATAGCCAGCTGAGGCACATCAGGCTGGAAAACAACGACAACAAGCCGGTGACCAACTCCAGGGACACTCAAGAGGTCCCTCTGGAGAAGGCTAAGCAGGTGCTCAAGATCATCGCAACTTACAAACACACCACCTCCATCTTTGATGACTTCTCCCACTATGAGAAGAGACAGGAAGAAGAGGAGGTTGTCAGAAAGGTAATCATAATTACCGTCTCTTGTTGATCACAAAGATCCTAAACGAACTGATCACAGATAGGTTTCATCCATTTTTGTAAAGACACCCCCCCCAAAAAAAAAAAATATTCAGAACCATGACCTTTTTCCACATTTTGTTACAGTACAGCCTTTTTCTAAAATTGATATGTTTTTTTTACTCATCAATCTACACACTACCTCATAATGACAAAGCAAAACATTTAATTTGAGCAAATGTATAAAAATAACAAAAAATTAAATATCACATTTACAAAAGTATTCACCCTTTACTCAGTACTTTGTTGAAGCACCTTTTGGTAGTGATTACAGTCTCAAGTCTTGGGTATGATGCTACAAGCTTGGCACATCTGTATTTGGGGAGTTTCTCCTATTGTTCGCAACAGATCCTCTCAAGCTCTGTCCGGTTGGGTGGGGAGCATCGATGCACAGCTATTTTCAGGGCTCTCCAGGGATTGGGTTCAAGTCCGGGCTCTGGCTGGGCCACTCAAGGACATTCAGTGACTTGTCTCGAAGCCACTCCTACATTGTCTTGGCTGTGTGCTTAGGGTTGTTGTATTGTTGGAAGGTGAACCTTTGCCCCAGTCTGAGGTCCTGAGCTCTCTGGAGCAGGTTTTCATCAAGGATCTCTCTGTACTTCCCAGTTGCTGAAAAACATCCCCACAACATGATGCTGTCACCACCATGCTTCACTGAAGGGATGGTGCCAGGTTTCCTTCAGATGTGGTGCTTGGCAATTAGGGTGAAGAGTTCAATCTTATTTGTCATTGTCTTAGGTGCCTTTTGGCAATCTCCAAGCGGCTGTCATGTGCCTTTTACTCAGGAGTGGCTTCCGTCTGGCCACTCTACTATCAAGGCCTGATTGGTGGAGTGCTGCAGAGATGGGAGAACCTTACAGAAGGACAACCATCTCCACAGAGGAACTCTGGAGCTCTGTCAGAGTGACCATCTGGTTATTGGTCACCTCCCTGGCCAAAGCCCTTCTACCCCGATTGCTCAGTTTGGTCGGGCGCCCAGTTCTAGGACGAGTCTTGGTGGTTGCAAACTTTTACCATTTAATATTGATGGAAGCCACTGTGTTCTTGGGGACCTTCAATGTTGCAGAAATGTTTTGGTACCATCCCCAGATGTGCCTCCACACAATCCTGTCTCGGACCTCTACGGACAATTCCTTTGACCTCTTGGCTTGGTTTTTGCTCTGACATGCACTGTCAACTGTGGGACCATTTTTTTTATATAGACAGGTGTGTGCCTTGCCAAATCATGTCCAATCAATTTAATTTACCACAGGTGGACTCCAATCAAGTTGTAGAAACATCTCAAGGATGATCAATGGAAACAGGATGCACCTGAGCTCAATTTCAAGTCTCATAGCAAAGGGTCTGAATACTTTTGTAAGTAAGGTATGTATAAAAATATATATACACTACCGTTCAAAAGTTTGGGGTCACTTAATGTCATTGTTATTGAAAGAAAAGCAACAAAAATTGGCCATTAAAAAACATCAAATGGGCCTCCCGGGTGGCGCAGTGGTTAAGGGCGCTGTACTGCAGTGCCAGCTGTGCCACCAGAGCCGCGACTGGGAGGTCTGGGGGGGCGAAGCACAATTGGCCTAGCGTCATCCGGGTTAGGGAGGGGTTGGCCGGTAGGGATATCCTTGTCTCATCACGCACCAGCGACTCCTGTGGCGGGCTGGGTGCAGTGCGCGCTAACCAAGGTTGTCAGGTGCACAGTGTTTCCTCCGACACTGGTGCGGCTGGCTTCCGGGTTGGATGCGCGCTGTGTTAAGAAGTAGTGCGGCTTGGTTGGGGTGTGTATCGGAGGACGCGTGACTTTCAACCTTCGTCTCTCCCGAGCCTGTACGGGAGTTGTAGCGACAAGACAAGATAGTAGCTACTAAACAATTGGATACCACGAAAACGGGGTAAAATTTAAAAATAATAATAAAATAAATAACATCAAATTGATCAGAAATACAGTGTTAGAAAGACATGGTTAATGTTGTAAATGACTATTGTAGCTGGAAACGGCAGATTTTTTTATTTATTCCAAAGGAACGTTGTGTTAGCTAATCCAAGTTTATCATTTTAAAAGGCTAATTGATCATTGGAAAACCCTTTTGCAATTATGTTAGCACAGCAGAAAACTGTTGTTCTGATTTAATGACGCAAGAGTATCTGGAGCGTCAGAATTTGTGGGTTCGATTACAGGCTCAAAATGGCCAGAAACAAAGAGCTTCTGAAGCTCGTCAGTCTATTCTTGTTCTGAGAAATTAACGCTATTCCATGCGAGAAATTGCCAAGAAACTGAAGATCTCGTACAACGCTGTGTAATACTCCCTTCACAGAATAGCGCAAACTGTCTCTAACCAGAATAGAAAAAGGAGTGGGAAGCCCCGGTGCACAACTGAACAAGAGGACAAGTACATTAGTGTCTAGTTTGAGAAACAGACGCCTCACAAGTTCTCAACTGGCAGCTTCATTAAATAGTACCCGCAAACACCAGTCTCAACGTCAACAGTGAAGAGGCGACTCTGGGATGCTGGCCTTCTAGGCAGACTGGCCAATAAAAAGAAAAGATTAAGATGGGTAAAAGAACACACACTGGACAGGGGATCTCTGCCTAGAAGGCCAGCATCCCGGAGTTGCCTCTTCATTGTTGACATTGAGGCTGGTGTTTTGCAGGTACTATTTCATGAAGCTGCCAGTTGAAGGCTTGTGAGGCATCTATTTCTGAGGCATCTGTTTCTCAAATTAGACACTCAACTTTTGAATGGTAGTGTATATTTGACTTTTTTAAAAACTTTGCTTTGTCATTATGGGGTATTCAATGTTGATTGAGGAAAATGTTTTATTTAATTTTAGAATAAGGCTGTAACAAAATGTGGAAAAGGGGAAGGGGTCTGAATACTTTCCAAGTGCAGTGTATATCTCCTTTTTACAATAGGGATGATTTTTTTAAATATTGGGACAACCTGAGTTTTGTATTGCTTGATTTGTCCCATCACAGACCAAATGTCTACCGTTTTGTATTTGTTTGCTGTTTTTATTGTTTTGTGGAGGAGGTGTAACCATCCCTAAATGCCTCTTCTTTCAACAGACCTATGAGCCAGCTCCAATACAGAGAGGGTCTCGACTTGATCAGGTAAAGAACCTTTTCTGAGTGTTTCACCTTTTATTCGGCTTCTGCCCATCAAGACATTGTTCCCTATGTCTCTAAGGAAATAATAAACCATTGTAGGGGGGTGGAAGATTTTATTCAGTGAAGTTTTTCTAATGGTAACACTTTTGTTATTTCTTCCCCTCCCCACCCAAGGAACGCCAAAACCGAAGTAAACCACAATAGAGGAATGCTCCTTATAGCTTGATCAATGGTTATACTTGGATGGACATAATGGAATTTAGATCATGAAAAAAGAGGACATAAAGAAATTGTCAACTCCTATTTATTTTGGCCCACATCAAACTTTGAGCCACACTGCTTCTGGTCCGGTTCCCAGTCTCTAAGTCGTGCGCAGGGATGAAGTCAGTTTCCATTAATCAAATTGCTTCATCCTTATTTGTTTTCTTTCTTTCTGTATTTTTAGCCTGGCAGGTCTTTATTTGCTATACTCCCACACTCACATCCTTAACTGAGTAACAAATATCTGCACTTCTTTAACAAAATCTAACATGCTGCTGATATTCAGTGACTGTTCAACTTGTGGTGGTGTGAGTGTTGGAGAAACGTTAAGTGCTTGTATTGGTTGTTCTGATTTAGGAAGAGTGAATGCGACAATTAACTGAATCTTGACAAATGTTTGATAACTGTACTTGGCCAGTTTTATTTTGCATAATCAAAATAAACTGTTCTGTTATGCCCTTCTTGTCCATGTGAGGGTGGTCTTGTGGCTTGGTAGAAGATGTGAAAAGCTTCTGCAAATGATGCATATAATGGATAATGTGAAAGGCTGTGACATTAGAAAATTTTAATGTTTTAAAAAAAAAAGAAATATTTTTTAAATTGGGTATCACTTGGCTTAACACTGTTGTGACAACAATTTGTTGAAGAAGAGATACAATATGTTTTATTTTCTTTCTTTTTTTTCGGTGGAGCCTTAACAGTTTTTCTGACATCAGTGTCAATGAAACTCTATTTGCTGTACTGTAACTCAAGTGTGTCAGCAAAAAGATTCAGGGGAAAGATGTCTAGAGCATCCGCTCTCAAAGGAGGTCCCTTTTTTTTTTCTTGATGGGGTGGAAATGTAAACTGTCTTGAGTTCAAGTTCTTAGCCGGACAATACTATTGTTGTCTTCTTCCTTATTTTAAATCATAGTTGTTACTTTTCTCTGTTCCCCATCATTCCAACAACGGGGTCAATGAAACTAAGTCATTTTGGGGACAAATGTAGCATGTACTGCTTTTAAAATCAAGATAGCCCTGTCACTCTGTTTCTTATCCTTGTCCTTTTCTTAACAGATTTAAAGCATTGATATAACCCTTCCACTTCATCCTCAGAAATGTTAAGCTTTAATGTACTGGCAATGCTAACTGAGAACGCCTCAAATATGTAATCTTAAAATTAATTTGACTGATTTAATGTCAAGTGTATGAAAACCCAGAGAATAGTATATATGGTATCTGTGTGTGATTTCTTTTTTTCCGGGACCTGCTTGCTGTACTGTGTATGTCTGTATGCGAAAGACAGAGGGGAGTGTGATTTATTGAGGGAATCAGATTTATGTAATGGTATTGGAAATTATTCATTCATGAGAGTATATAAAAATTTAAGAAAACAAATGTTTAAGTCACCCCTGAATTTAATATGCGTTGTATCAAAGGTCACTATCACATTCTTAGATTTGATCATGGTCATTATTAAAGGTATACTATCTATTGTAAGTGTTTTTGGTTTGTTCTATTGTGAGTGAAAAGTAGCTATGTCTGCATCTACAGCAGCCTCAATAATGTTTGCCACCTAGCTAACATTAGCCATAACAAATTGGAAGCCGTAACATATCATACGTTTTGCAAAATCTATCATACAAAATGGATTAGGGACATCCACAAATTAATACATATGAAAACGTACTTTATCATACTATATGGAAAGTCTCGGATTTACAGACAAAATACAAAATTCTCGAGGAGGGGGATGACGAGGTGACGACGACCCACGTTTGTTAGATGAGAGAGTGGTGCCTGAAGTATGGACGTTGCCATTTCAGACCTGGGTCAAAAACACATAAGATACTTGTACTCTCTCTGATAAAACCAACGGTATAGTCTCAAAAGTCCCAAACCCAAAATACCTTTTATTCAGTTTTGAATCCATGATCCATAAAAACAAACTGAATTCTAGGCCTACATAATTCACAGCACATCAAACCAAGGCTAATGGATTACGTAAAATGTGTCCATATACTTTTCCCGTGTTTGATCACCAGAGCTCATAGCCTACAACTATGTTTCTTACCACTGAAGTAACTATGTTGATATGTTTTGTTTGCCTAAAATACAATCACTTCAATTATTTGGATCGACGTTAACGTGATTCCTCTCTTGGCATTCACCGCGTGCCTTAATTGTATTGCTATTAAATCAAGGTCCGGCGTGAACACGAAAAGTGGTAATCCTACCCCCAAAACACTCGCTCAATTTACCTATAAATTGTCCTAGATTGCAGATGGATTGCATCATTAGATTAATGCCAATAACCACTACTCCAGTGTTCAGGAGTTGTGAACTAAATTCAAATTGAGGTAGTGTTTAGAGTAGTTCATTACTTTCTTGTCATTTAGTGGTGTAGCTAACTGCTGCAACCTGGTCTCGAGAATTTTGTATTTTGTCCGTAAATCCGAGACTTTCCATATAGTATGATAAAGTACGTTTTTCATATGTATTAATTTGTGGATGTCCCTAATCCATTTTGTATGATAGATTTTGAAAAACGTATGATATGTTACGGCTTCCAATTTGTAATGGCTAATGTTAGCTAGGTGGCAAACATTATTGAAGCTAGGGGTTAAGGTTAGGAGTTAGGTTAAAGGGTTAGGCAGGGATGCAAACTAGTCACATTTCACATAACCAATTCGCGATAGTATTAACTGGTATACGACTCCTTGTCATTCAAGTTATAATGCGTTAGTTGCTTACTGGACCCTGGCAATCTGTGAAATGTTAACTAGCTAACGAACGTAACTACTATCTGTGAAATGTTAACTAGCTAACGAACGTAACTACTATCTGTGAACTAATGTTTTCTTTCTACAGTATGTAGTTAATTTTCAGAATTAGAGAATTAGGGGAAAATGATGGGCCTGGCTTAAACTGGATGCCACTATAGAGGTGAAAGGAACACCACATACTTTTTCAATACAGTGGATAAAAGGGGTATGCCAGGTGTACTCTCTGCCTGAAAAGAGATCAATTATGCCAACAAAGGGTATCATGCTCTGCATGCAGAGGCAGAACGTGTACAATTGTAATAATGTTCAGTGTAGCCCAAATATTTTGCTTATGTTGTGTTGAACTTGACAGTAACACTTGTGTGTGTGTGTGAGGGGGGATAATACACATTTTTACTCAGTGAACATTATTTTTGCACACATGTAGTCTTGTGCACTTGATCAATGTCTACTATAGTTGCCATTATAATAGAGCAAAAATCGAATGCCTGTTGTTTCATTCTATTTCTACTTTAAGATGTTTTTTCCCCAAGTGCAATACTTAGATGTGTGTGTGTGGTCACAAGTGTTCTATTATAAAGGCTTTCATGGCTAACTGCAATATTAGTGTATTGTTTTTCTCAAAACTTGAGTGTAATTAGCAGTAAAGTCTAGGCAACAAATAACATTGGATTGCTTTCTTAATTTTTTTTAGCTGTGAGTTAGGTTCACATTGACCACTTTTTATTTTACACACAGACTGACCATGTAGATCATATTCTTTGTTGTTTAATTAGCTAAAACATGCATTTCCCCCTAGCAGGGATTTTTTGCATGTTTCAGTGCAAAAAAAAAGTGTCACCTTTTTGGGCCCTCACCAGTTTGCATCCCTGGTTAAGGGAAGGGTTAGCTGAAAGGGTTAAGGGTAGGGTTAGCTAAAAGTGTTAAGGGAAGGGTTAGCTAACATGCAAAGTAGCAAACAAATATGAAGTAGTTGTTACATCTGTTACACTGTTACATCCAATACCTGTTTGCCTGAGGCTGATGCCATGCAGGTGCTTGTAATGAGATTCTAACACTCAAACTTTGGGTTGCTAGATGTCTGCGTTATTGCCTTAAGTAACCTGTCTTATGTACCACGCTAAACTGTTTATTTATTTTTACATATTTTTACATACAATCTACCTGCAGTGAAGCCGTTCAAAATGTACGTTGCATTCAGTCATCTAGCAGACTCCCATCCAGAGCGACCCACAGGAGCAACCAGGGTCAAGCGTCCAGCCCAAGGGCACGTCGAGAGATCTCCCACCAAGTCAAATCGGGGACCCGATCCAACAACATATCGGCCACCGGCCCCATCTCCCAACCGTTAGGCCACCAACCATCCAAGATCCCCCAAACGCCCACCCCAAGCCACCGTCCCCAATGCACCAGCAATATGGAAAAAAAGAGAAAAACAAAGGAAAACATCAATTTAAAAAAGCAAAAGACAAGGACAACAAAAATCCAAACAGCAAGGCGTTTGAGTGCATGTGTGGCACTATTTGTGTGTGTGTGTGCATGCGCGCACACGTACATGTGAGGATGCGTACCTGTACATGTGTCCGTTTGAATGCGAGGTTACGCGCGTACAAGCACCTGCACGGTATCAGCCTCAGGCAAACAGGTAATGGATGTAACAGTGTTGCCCTTCAGTGTCATTGAAACATACTTTTTTGTTGTTGTTTATTTAGACTTTATTTTTTACTTTTATCTTTGACCGTCATTCTATCCACCACCCAGCAACTCCACTCCCACTTGTCTTCAGTTTCACATCTCAACCCCCAGCTTCCCTCAGCCCATTCCATCCATCTCTGCTGACCACCCTCTTCGGATTTCTATGCGCCATATAGCTTTCAACTATGCTGTGATGTTTAACATACAATTTGAATCTATCTAATCGAATAGAATCCACAGTTTGCAAGTTGAAGATAAATACTCTTACTAAGAGTACTAGTATATTAGTAATTGACTGACCAGATCTCCCAACAATGCTATTTTTAGGGTCAATTTTAGATTAATGGCTTTTTCAGCCATTCCTCAACCTGAGACCAGAACAAATGGTCTATTGATTCTGTATTCTCACAACAAAATCTGCAGAGCTGTGACGTTTGTATGCCCCAAATATTAAACATTTTGTTGGTGCCAAGAATTCTGTACAATAATTTTAGCTGAAAAGCACAATGTCTTCAATTAATCTTGCGTTGTTTTATATATAAACTCATACACCCTTTGCAATGGAATCGGTATATCAAAAATCTCTTCCCAGATATTTTGGAATCTGTATGGCACAGCTGTCAACATCCTGGTTCTCAAATGAAACTGGTATACTTTCCTATTTATGCTATTTTTGTTACCTCCGCCAGTTTTGATCCTTTATATTGGGCAGACAGACCAGTTCCCTACCTCCTCCCGTTGCCACCCGTGTCCTCCATTTTTGGGGTAATGTAATCAATTGGTTGTAATCTTAAGCAGAACTTCCCATACAATTTCGATAGCTCCATGAAAGACATAACTGTAAAATTCCAATTTACAATATCATTTAAAAACAAAATACCCTTTTCAAACATAGAACACATATTTTTTCTATCTTTTCGAGGGGATGACATTGTAACCAGCCCTGCAATGCTTGTTCGAAAAAGAGAGACACTTTCAACAATGTTTCATTTTCAATTCATCGAAAATGAGACATGGCAATCTGCACAAAGGCAAAAAGGCAATTTTTAAACAGTGGACATGTTTTCTCAGTAATCTACTTGAGAATAATTGTTTGTATAAGTGAAGCTTTTAGAGAGAGGTGTAGTGCTTTTATAATCTCAAACCACCCAGATCATATTCATTATATTGATACTTCATCTTGTCTGGTTTAGAATCCCAGATAAAGTGAAATATTCTTTACTCCAATGATTTGAAAAACGAATCATCAGGAGTAGGCAGCACCATAAGTAAGTGAGTAACCTGAGATATGACTAAGGAGTTCATTTTTCCATAAATAGACAGGTATTTACCCCTCCATGTTTGCAGGATCTATTTTTACTAGTTTTCTATTTCTATAAAAAGTTGTGCTCATATCTTTTGAGATATGAATACCAAGTACGTCTACTTTACCGTCAGCCCATTTTATAGGTAAACTGCGGGGTAAAGTTGTGTTTTTTAAAGATCAAATACGTAACATGATACACTTATTATAATTAGGCCAGAAAAGTTATCTAGATCTTCAATGAGAAATTGCAAGGATCTAGCTTGCAGACTGAATATAAAACTTGAGTCATCGTCATACATGGACACCTTTGTTTTTAAACCTTGGATTTCTAATCCTCTAATATTATTGTAATAGCTAGCATTTCGATGGCCATAACAAATAGATATGGTGAAAGGGGGACAGCCTTGTTTAACTCCTCTTAATAGTTAAAAACTCTGAGAAGTAGCCGCAATTTACTATTTTACACCTGGGGTTGCAAAACATTACTTGTACCCATTGAATAAGAGACTCACCAAAGTGAGTCTCTTACTCTTTCAAAATCCGCTGACAGACTACCATTTCTAAAGGAGTAGTTCAAACAAGCTAATAATGGAGCTATGAGTATATAAAAAAAGGCTTGCCATCAAGCCCTGGTGTTTTTCCAGACTGAAAGGATTTAATAGCCTCGAAAGGTTATTCCTCTGTAATTTGGACTTCGCACTGATCTTTTTGTCTTTGTTAATTTTACATTTTTGTTATTATTTGGAAATAATTCCTTACAGTAATCGTCATTCTAAGGGTTAGGATGAGACAGAAAATAAAATATATGCTTAAAATATTTAGCTTTCTCTTTTAAAATATAATTTGAAGAATCATGGATGACTCTGCCTTTAGTAACGGGTTTCTGCGAATTATTTCTGGTAGCATTCCATGCCAAAGGTAACATATAATCATTTGAATGTCCCTGATTTACATGTACTATGTTACTTCGACGTTAATGAGACCAGGCTGAACAGCTCGAACTACAGTAGGCCTAGTTGGTCTTTTTGCATGAATAACATATGGGTGAAGTGGGCAATTCCCTTTCTTTTTCGGCATTAGACCTGCCTAATTCTCACTTGAAACATCGTTTTTATGTTTAACAGGCCAATTTACACTTTCTGTTAACATATGACCCCAGAGTGATATATTCTTGCAATTTGTAGTCAATGACATTTCAGATTTACATATAGCTAATTTTTCACGAAGTAGTTTGGATGTACTGAACTATGCTTTATCAAAGTAACTTTAGTTAAAGAAGATCCATTTTTCTTTAGTGTAGTTTAACTTCTTCCAGTGTGATGTAATTGGTAAACTATTTTTTGAGGACCTTCCCCTACACTGATCGTTTCCAAATCCCCATTACCTCACACCTGTTTTTAGATTACAAGGGGCATAGTACTACACACAAACAACGGACAGTGCCAGCCAGCAATACTGGAGAATGAGCATTTGGCGCAGGCTATTACAATTAATTTGATGTAGCCTAGCATCCTATATCTCGTGAATCCGCAGCGTCAGACAAAACACCAGTCAGTGTCCAATGTCCATACCACATTGGTCCAGTTACATCAGGGTGCCACTATAATTACAGAAACATTATGCACCAGAAGCATAACTGTGTTTACATATCTGATGCACCACGGACTCCAATATGCGCGAGTGATTTTAACAAGCGAGACCTCACTGTCGATGTTAACTGCACCCTTGTTGTACAACCTTCTATCCGGAGAATGATGTAGTATCGTAGCCTACTAGGCCTATGGAATATGGTCCATTGTCGGCTATCGAATACATAGATTAAGCTAAACCTATAACAATGGTCCAGGCATCCGCAGCCCCAGCACCACTCCAGCCATGATAACGCATAACCGGAGAGAGGACATCGCTTCAAATACATTTGCCCTATATATTAACCTTGATTGTCCGAAACAGTAGTTGCGTAGTCCACTTGTTTTGTTTTCATCATCTCTGACCCAGTCTAGAAGGATTTGCGTCTCTTCTCATCCCAGACACTCGTCCTCTTCCTCCGAATTGAATGCAATGCTTGAAGATTAGAAGCAACTGACATCAAGAACGGGTCAAACTCCCCCCACCATAAACCATCCGCGAAATGTTCTTGAGATGAGCAGTTGACATTTTGCAGAACAGTTTACGGTTCATTTCCAGTGTGCATAATAACCATAATATCCGATTATTATGTAATTGTATGACTTTCTTAAACCTATCTGAATGATAGATAGACACCTTGTGGGGCAAATAGTGCATCGACGATAACACCTCCCCAACCAACCTGGTCTCAGAGCATTTTGTGTTATTCTGTATGTAAATCCGAGTCACCCCATTTTGTATATGTTATGTTTAGTATGGTATGTATTCATTTGTGGATGTGCATCACCCATTTCATATGATGTGTTACAAATTAAAATTCACATTATCTGTTACAAATTAGCAAAATGTACAATACCTTATGAATTTGCAAATGTACAATATGTTACAAATTTGCAAAACATATATATTCTAGCTAGGTGGCTAACATTAACTAGCTGGCTAACGTTAGCTAAACTAGGGGTTAGGAGTTAAAATTAGGATTAAGTTTAGGAGTTAGGCTAAAGGATTAGGGTTAGGGTTAGGGGTTAGGATTAGCTAAAGGGGATACGGTTAGGGGAAGTGTCAGCTAAGATGCTAAGTAGTTGCAAAGTAGCTAAAAAGTAGTAAGTAGTTGAAATGTTGCAAATGAGCTAAAATGCTAAAGTTGTCCGTGATGAGATTCGAACTCGCAATATCTGGGTTGCTAAACTTTTGCGTTATTGCGTTAAGTAGTCTGTCTTATGTAACCATACCAAACTTAACATATCATACTAATTTGAGAGTCCCTGATTTACTATTTTACTCCTAGTCTATGAGACCTGGCTAACTACTGGAACTACAGTAAAGTCTTTTAGCTAAGTAAAATAAAATATGGGTGAAGTAGGCAATCATTTCCTTTCTTTTTCGGCATCAGGCATGCTTAATTCTCACTTGAAACATAGTTATTGTGTTTAATTGTCTAAATTACACATTCTGTTAACATACTGTATGACGAAAAGTGATCTAGCATTTTGGCAATATAATGTTTTCAAAGTTCTACCAAGTTCAACTATTTATCTGTACATTTTTAAACCCTTAATTTTGAAATTTGTAGTCTATGACATTTCAGATTTACATACTGATAATTTCACTAAGTAGTTTGGATGTGCTGAACTACCTTATCAACGTGACTTTATTTAAGTAAAATAGATTTTTCTTAAGTGTAGTTTTAGTGTAGCTTAGATCACAAGGGCATATTACTACACACAAACAATGGATAGTGACAGCCCGCAATAGTGGAGAAGGAGCATTCTTCGCAGGCTATTACAATTCATTTGATATAGCCTCCTATAGCCTATTTCCTGAATCCGGAGTGTTAGAACAAACACCAGTCAGTGTCCAATGTCCATACCAATATAATTATAGAAGCATTATCCATAAGAAGCATCAATTCATTTACATATCTGATGCACCACTGACTCCTACAGTATATGTGCAAGGGATTTTAGCAAACGTAAACTCACTGTCGATGTCAACTACACCCTTGTTGTACAACTTTGCATCCGGAGAATGATTAATGTAGTAGCCTACTAGGCATATGGAATGTGGTATTCGGTATTCCACTATTGAATACATAGAATAGGCTAAGCCTAAAACAATGATCTAGGCATCAGGCGTCCGCTGCACGTCTATAAACTATGAGACCAGGCTGCACCAGCACCACCGCTGTCCACTGGCTATGGTGCTGAAACTGCACTAATTCTCTGTGGCTTTTCCTCCCCAAGGCTGTGCGTGCCTACCCGCACATAAAGTTGCTTTCTACTAGGTCTTTATTTCTCTATTCAATATCAGAGAACGAACATGCATTTTTGACAATATACTGTTTTCAAAGTTCTACCAAGTTAAACAACATTTAACTATACATGTTTTAAACTCTTATTTTATGAAACAACAAACATGCTTGGGGATGTTTTAAAGTGGGTTCAATAGCTAAATCTATTTTGTAATGACACTTAGTTCCATTGTATCCCAACATGATCTTATTCTCAGACCTGGTGCTAGAGGGCATAATATAAAATGTGACAGAAACAAGTCACCTTTTCATAGGTCTACTACATAGGCCTTTTTACAAATAATTTTGTTAGACAGACATTTGTTCTACACAAACATATAAAACAAAACAAATACAATTGTGTACATTGTTACAAAATCATACTCCTCAAAAAATGCTAACCTCCCCTGTTATTTGTAATGGTGAGAGGTTAGCATGTCTTGGGGGTATGATCTTTGAGCCTCTGTAACTAACCATTTATGATGATTTGTAATCATGGCAGCATCCACATTAATGTAGAAGTGATCGGAAACATTATATTCTTATTTACAATAAAAGTGACTCCAAAATGACACAATGCATTAGTTACCATTCAATTTATATAGGGCACAACATAATCTAAAACAAAACCAAAACAAACTGCAAATACATCCAACAAATTTGTAGTCACAAGCTTGATGTAGTCATTGGTTGCTCATACTAAACTTTTGGCTACTTTAATATACATATAAGGGAATTTCAAATAGAAGGAGACATTCTGTTCTATCACCTCATATGAAACATTTGATCTCAAATACAAAATGCTGGAGTACAGAGACAAATGAAAAGGTTTAGCTTCACTGTCCAAATAAATATGTAGGGGAGTGTGTACACACAAAGTTAATGGCAGTCTTTCTTTGTGAGTCATACAAGTATGACTTGGGACAAATTCCACAAGTCCACGCAATTGCCATCTCCAAACATGAGGAACGCTGCCAGGCCCATGGTATTCACCATTGTGATGAGGGAGAACACAGTAACCCAGGAAGTTGTGACCTTAATCAGGTAAGCAGACGTACAACAGAACCAGCCCTGTAGGATACACAAACTGGTCTCATTTACAGTCAAATACAGTATATAGGCCTATAATACACTTAACCTTGAACATCATATAATTCTGATGTACAATATACATAGCGTCTTGATATCTGATATCTACCTGTGAAAGCCCCACATATATTCAAAAACAATAATGAGCCATTTTTGGGACCAACATATTTGTTTGCCAATCTAAATGGAACAAATGGAACGGATGAAAGACACAACGATAGCGAAAGATAATGGGTCCATACTTATATAACATTCGAAAAAGTTTCAACTTAAACTTTTTCTCAGTCTCAAAATCGGCATCAGTCAATTAAAATCGTTGACATAGTTGCACGTGATAGAACGCTAAATGTTAGCTGTTCCCATTAGGTAACCTGGCACACTTAGCCCTATGCCACAGGAGTCTATAGAGCGCGATGGGACAAGGAAATCTCGGCCTGGCAAACCCTCTCCTAACCTGGACGATGCTGGGCCAATTGTATACTGCCTCATGGGTCTCCCAGTCACAGTCAGCTGTGATACATCCTGGGATCAAACCCAGGTCTATAGTGATGCCTCAAGCACTGTAATGCAGCCTTGGCCCTCTCCTTTCAATAGCCGTGAAAGCCTCAATGTACTCAATTACTGTATTGTGCATTGTTTTCCTTCATGGTGATGGAAAATCTACAGGTAAATTGAGCCAGCCTATGTGCAATAGAGTAATGGTGGTTTGTAAGGATGTTAAATTAATACTGCACAAAATGTGGTTGTTCTCCATGTTATTTGATCAAGAAATATATTTAATTTGATGTGGATGTTTTTGTGTCTTTGCCCATAACTTTGCACCTTTCGATGTACAGTAAATGTTTCCATTAGAATGACAATTGCAGAGAAATGGACAAGGCAACAACTCTTACACTTCCAATTATTGAATCATACAAGATACTGTTTTTAATTATACAACTCAGAAATGCAAATTTATCATTCAGGAAATTTGAAGCAGAGCAGAGATCTTCATGCCTTCTGCCAAACCTTGTCTGATATCACTCTTTTGGTGATATCACTATTGTGCATGCCCTTAGTGACAGTCTGTTCAACTACAGCCCAGAAGCTGTGTTGTGGGGTTTGTCCCTTCTGGAATGTCTGATCAATCTTATTACTTCAGTCTTATAGACTATGTAGGCGTGTACAGTAACAACGCCTCCCTTGTCCACTGGGAGGATGGCTAGAGTTGTGTAATTCTGGAGATTTAAGGGCTTGTTTCTCAGAGCCAGTAAAGTTCTTCCTGACATTTCCTATTGCCTCCAGCTTGGATATGTCTTTACGCTCCAGGTGGAATGACGGTAGATGCACTCTAAAAGGAAAAGGTTCCTGGAGTATCCTTTAGGGATTATTCAAATTGAAAATGTGGGGGAACCACTATAAGCTATTCGAAGAACCCTTTGAAAGGGGCCCTTCAAAGAACCCCTTTTAATTGATCCTCGACATACCTTTTGAAGAACCTTTTGGGGTACATTTTTTTAACTACACTCCCTCCCTTGTAATTATTATTAATATTAATAATATGCCTACTGTAACAATAACACAATATTTTAGTTCTGTGTTTATTAGGATTTTAGTGGCAAAGCAGAATAAAAACAAATCTAAATATGAGGTAAACTCCCAGCAGAATCCCATGTCCAATGGGTATTTCCTCTGGCGTGTTGATGTTAATGTGTTGATGTTCTCTGTATCCATAGCCAGAAGGATATTGCAGTGCATGGTGATTGAACAGATTTCCTGTTATATTCATCAGAGGTATAGGGAGGGTGAAGTCTGTGAATCCCCCCAAAATTGTAATTATACAGATGATTAACCAAACATTGACACGACAGTATTCATACCTTGGTTTTGGTTGTAAATGGGAAAAAAAAACTTTTGATAATGGTTTTCATACACATACCTTGTCCATAATGTAGAGGCCTATGGGACATTCATTGACGAGGTAAGGAAGGAGGATGGTAAATGTGATCTGCATAACATACCAATTTACATATGTATGCCTCCTTGTCTGTTCAGTCATCGACACCCAATACAGCTAGCCTTCAACATATTCTTATAGCCTACATATTCTTACCTCTTGGATTGATACCCATTGAATTGTGTCCATTTTCTGTTTTAGAAAGATTTGTACAAATGTGAAAAGATAGACATTATCGTCATAAAACAATATGAATACAAGGGACAAACCTTACCTTAAATTGAGGATATCTTTACAGTACTACAGTTAAGTGCCTGCAGCTGCTGTCCTTTCAAATTCAAATCAGAACGTTTCAGTTGGGCAGTTAGGTTCCTGCAAGAACCCCCTCCAACTAAGGAGGTTCCTCGATGAACCCCACCACCTATGGGGTTCTTGGAAGAATCTTTTGGGAGCCATTTTCAGTGCCAAGAACCCAAAGGTTCTTCGAAGAACTTTGAGGATCTTAGAAGAACCCTTGTTGAACCCTTAATTTGTGCAGAGTGTGGAGCCCTAAAAACACTTTTAGTGGGGACAGAAGGGTTACAATCTCTAAATAATAGTTTCAGATGCAATGTGTGTATGAATTAGCAGTCGAAACGCACTCCAGTTGTTATCCCTGATATTCAGGCTGATTTGCACGTATGTGTTTTATTTGGTATCAATGTATATATTTTCTGTATATAATGATAAAGGAAACAAAATATTCTAGGCAGAGCATGCCCAAGGCTTGTGGCTGAGCAGTACTAGAGCGAAATTGGCAACATTTAAAAAAATCTGCTCTATTACACTCTGCTCTATTACACTCTGCTCTATTACACTCTGCTCTATTACACTCTGCTCTATTACACTCTGCTCTATTACACTCTGCTCTATTACACTCTGCTCTATTACACTCTGCTCTATTACATGGCATTCAAAAGCAGCCATTCTTTAGGCTATCAAAGAACTGTCATTCATATCAATGGATAGAATCAGGGAATGAATGTTTGCAGCAACCATTACTTGGTCTGACAAGCTGCATAACAAATGAGGCCTAATTAGACAGAAGAACAATTTTCTAGTTTGAAGGACTTAGTATCTCTTTTCAGCAACTTTTTTTTACTAAGTAGTTAAAGAGATAAGTCGTTAGTATCTCTTTCAAAGTCGTTCAAACGAGATAGTCAACATTTAAAAAAATTATAATTGCCTCTGGCTTTCATATACAGTATAGTCTATATTGTAGCGACGATTATGTATATAGCAGTAGCTTATGTGTCGTTCTCCAAGCAGAGACTTGTCTGGCAACGAAACAGTACATTCGGCCTCATTTACTGCTGATACGGCTAACTTGCTTAAACAAAAGTTTTTTTTACTGACAATTGAGATGTACAAACTAGGGCATAAGGGGACGACAAGCGAATAAGAGGCAATCCATAATTTCGAATAACACATTAATGAGCGCACTAGGACGGAGGTAGTTAATATAACTATTTGTTAAGCACTTTCGAAATGAACACAGACAGAATTCAGAACACGGGCCGTTCTTACAGTGTTCTCCCTGTACACCAAGTCAGAACCGCTGGCTAAATAAAGGGGGCATATAAGCAGACAATGAAAGTTCTTACAATATCCAATGATTACATTTCTCAAAAACAGGTTATAGGCTACATCTGCACCACCAAGTCAGAACAGTAGGCGAAATTAAGAGGTGAAGATAGACAAAATGATTAGGGCGAGGCACATGGGCTACTTGTAAGGACCGACGCTGGAGAAAAGAAGCAGGTATGGGGAGTAGAACATTTAATATGGAACAGACAACAAACAGGACAGAGACAGCATCAGAAACGGGTATCCAAAGATGAACTAACATTAATCCTGAAGCAGGGAACAGATCTTGGGAACAGACAGATATAGGGGAGGTAATGACAGAGGTGATTGAGTCCAGGTGAGTCCAATAATCGCTGATGCATGTGACGGGGGAAGGCAGGTGTGCATACTGATGTTGGCAGGAGTGCGTAATGCAGGGGAGCCTGGCACCTTCGAGTGCCAGGGAGAGGTAGCGGGAGCAGGTGTGACACTACTAACAGCTTACTACACCACATATAGTTAGTATTACTTTCTTAGCTACAGTATACATATCTCCCTGGTATATTACATCATTTATGCAGAAGCATACAAGACATTTTTGGACTCACGTTGTTGTGCTGTGCTCACTTGAACAGGAAGGTGGGCGCAGCGGTCCTTCGTGGGCAAATTTTGTCATCAAACTTTGTCCTCAATGTCTGGCATTTTCTGGATTTATGGTGCTTTCAAGACAACTGGTAGAATCATGATGACGTCAGTGATCTTCAGGTCGTAGCTCTAGAAAGAGGTACGAGTTCGATTTTACAATTCCGAGTTGGATGAAAGTTCAAAACATATTTTCCCAGTCATAGCTTGTTTGTCCCGAGTTCCCAGTTGTCTTGAACTCACTTAAGTCAGATTTTGCAGTCCCGAGTTAACAGTCGTTTTGAGCGCGGCACAAATCATGCTTAATTGACAGCATGGCCAAAGTTGAATGTTTATTATTTTAAACTAGGAAAAGAGACCCTTAATCTTAGACTTGGGACCACACAGCCACTCCACTGAATAGCAGGCTAATGATTTCTTTGCAATGCTTGCAGTTAGCCACTGATTCCAACCAAACCACTCATTGTTGAATTTGCGATTTCCAACTTGTTGTGTAATGTTTATGTCCAATGGCCGATGAGCATGGATACGTTTTATCTATATTTATCTCTTAATTATTTCTCTTCATATGACAAAGATGACAAAAATGGATTTGCTATTGGATTTGTTATTAGCATAGGGCTAAGTGTGCCAGGGTATCCAATGGGAACAGCTAACATGTAGCATTCTATCATGTGAATCGATTTTAATTGGCTGATACAGATTTTGAGATGGAGAAAAGGTTCAAGTTTAAACTTAAACCCAAGTTTAAGTTTAACATTTTCTAATGTTCGCAAGTATGGACCTAGTGAGTAGGACAAACTGACCAAACCAGATTCCAGCTCACGATGGGGCCAGGTCCAGTACATTCACAGACACACGACTAGGGCATAGGGACAATGGCAATGAGTTAGTATACTAATACCTGGATGAGAAGTTACCCTACAGATGTTTGTAGTATGTACAGGTGTACTTCTATAATGTGTATTGTATAATGTGACATGAACACACAAACAGATGTTGAAGGTGGCCAGGCCTGATGTTGAAGGTGGCCAGGCCCTTAGCAGCAGAGACAAAGGCCACAGCTGAAGGGAAATGGAGAGTGGATAAACACACCTATGGACCAGACAGAGTATGTAACATCCAGAGTCAAGTTATTTAACTTTAAATTCTCCATTTGAAGAGATAGCTAATTCAGTAATGTCAGTCATGGAAAAGAATTTGGATATATTCCAATGGAAATGTCTCATTGCCTTGTCTGGCATGAAATTGTGGAGATCCCACCTGTCTGAACAAATCTCTTACGCATACTTTCTCTCTGCCCACATAACACTGAATATTATGTGTTCAGTTATACAAGAACGTAAGTTAGCGATCTTAAACCAAATAGGCTTACCTGCATCATCTTCCTAACAGATGCTGTTCCAAAACCTAGAACAGAGAACAGTCTGTTATTACCATGTCCTGTAAACTGTGTCATTCTTATACCTTGCTGAATGAGGTGATATGAAATGTTATTCTCCAAAGAGCACAGATGGGATTACTCACTTACTTACTTACTCACCCATCCCTGGAACAACCTATATTAGAGGTATGAATTATGATATAGTGAATTGTCAGATTAGACTAAATTGCAATGGTTAGACCATTTATTTTGGGTGAACAAGGCAGTTTAGGTAAGACATGAGGAGGCAAAGAAAGAGCCTTAAGAAATTAAAGCGTGCGGAAATATATCTTTGAAGAAGGTTGGTAGCCATGACATTAATGTGTAACTAGTATTACAGAAGCATACCACCCTGCATTCCACTGCTGGCTTGCCTCTGCAGCTAAGCAGAGTTGGTCCTGGTCCGTCCCTGGATGGTAGATCAGATGTTGCTGGAAATGGTGTTGGTGGGCCAGTAAAAGGCAATCTAACTTCTGGTCTAAAAAATAAATACATATCCCAATGCCCCAGGGCAATGATTGGGGACATTGCCCTGGGTAGGGTGCCGTCTTTCGGATGGGACATCGAATGAGTGTCCTAACTCTCTGTGGTCTCTAAAGATTCCATGGCACTTATCATAAGAGTATGGGTGTTGACCCCGATAACCCCGTTAACCCCTCATACCATCATGGCCACCTAATCATCCCCAGCTTCAAATTGGCTTATTCATCCCCTCTCTTCCCCTCTGTGACTATTCACCTGGTTGTTGCTGTAAATGAGAAAGTGTTCTCAGTCAACTTACCTGGTAAAATAAGGGTTAATAAAAATACAATTAAGACCATGGAACTGGAGAGAAGTGAAGAACAAGAGAGTAAAAAGCAGTGTAAGCCATGCAAGCAGGCAAAAACAAGAGGTTGCCGCCCAACATCAAATCAAATCAAATATTATTAGTCACATGCGCCGAATACAACAGGTGTAGGTAGACCTTAAAGTGAAATGCTTACTTACGAGCCCCTAACCAACAATGCAGTTTTTTAAAAACACATAAGAATAAGAAATCTAAGTAATAAGTTATTAAAGAGCAGCAGTAAAATAACAATAGCGAGACTATATACAGCGGGGTACCGGTACAGAGTCAATGTGCGGGGACACCGGTAAGTTGAGGTCATATGTACATGTAGGTAGAGTTATTAAAGTGACTATGAATAGATGATAACAACAGAGAGTAGCAGCGGTGTAAAAGGGCGGGGGGTGGGGGGGTCAATGAAAATAATCTGGGTAGCCATTTCATTAGATGTTCAGGAGATTTATGGCTTGGGGTAGAAGCTTAGAAGCCTCTTGGACCTAGACTTGGCGATCCGGTACCGCTTGCCGTGCAGTAGCAGAGAGAACAGCCTGTGACTAGGGTGGCTGGAGTCATTGACAATTTTTAGGGCCTTTCTCTGGCACCGTCTGGTATCGAGGTCCTGGATGGCAGGAAACTTGGCCCCAGTGATGTACTGGGAGGCCGAGCAGTTGCCATAACAGGCAGTGATGTAACCAGTCAGGATGCTCTCGATGGTGCAGCTGTAGAACCTTTTGAGGATCTGAGGACCCATGCCAAATCTTTTCAATCTCCTGAGGGGGAATAGGTTTTTTTCGTGCCCTCTTCACAACTGTCTTGGTGTGCTTGGATCATGTTAGTTTGTTGGTGATGTGGACACCAAGGAACTTGAAGCTCTCAACCTGCTCCACTGCAGCCCCGTTGATGAGAATGGGGGTGTGCTCGGTCCTCTTTTTCCTGCTCCACAATCATCTCCTTTCTCTTGATCATGTTGAGGGAGAGGTTGTTGTCCTGGCACCACACGGCCATGTCTCTGACCTCCTCCCTATAGGCTGTCTCATCGTTGTCGGTGATCAGGTCTACAGGTGGTAAGGGTAGGTACTGTTGTGTCATCGGGTAGGTACTGTCGTGTCATCTGCAAACATAATGATGGTGTTGGAGTCATGCCTGGCCATGCAGTCATGAGTGAACAGTGAGTACAGGAGGGGACTGAGCATGCACCCCTGAGGGGCCCCTGTGCTGAGGATCAGCCTGGCGGATGGGTTGTTACCTACCCTTACCACCTGTGGGTGGCCCATCAGGAAGTCCAGGATCCAGTTGCAGAGGGAGGTGTTTAGTCCCAGGGTCCTAAGCTTATTGATGAGCTTTGAGGGCACTATGGTGTTGAACACTGAGCTGTAGTCAATGAATAGCATTCTCACATAGGTGTTCTTTTGTCCAGGTGGGAAAGGGCAGTGTGGAGTGCAATAGAGATTACATCATCTGTGGATCTGTTTGGGCAGTATGCAAATTAGAGTGGGTCTAGGGTTTCTGGGATAATGGTGTTGATGTGAGCCATGACCAGCCTTTCAAAGCACTTCATGGCTACAGACGTGAGAGCTACGGGTTGGCAGTCATTTAGGCAGGTTACCTTAGTGTTCTTGGGCAAAGGCACTATGGTGGTCTGCTTAAAACATGCTGGTATTACAGACTCGGACAGGGAGAGGTTGAAAATGTCATTGAAGACACTTGACAGTTGGTCAGCGCATCCTCGCAGTACACGTCCTGTAATCTGTCTGGCCCTGCGGCCTTGTGAATGTTGCCCTGTTAAAAGGGCTTACTCATATCGGCTGCGGAGAGCGTGATCACACAGTCTTCCAGAACAGCTCGTCCTCTCATGCATGTTTCAGTGTTATTTGCCTCAAAGCGAGCATGGAAGTAGTTTAGCTCGTCATCCATGTGGCATACTGTAGTTAGTTCACATGTAAAATATGAGCTGTACCACACAGAGGGCTGTTTGAACATTCCCAGCCAGTGTTTCTTTGACAGACCAAAACTAGATCGATGGCTTGACACCTCTTCCATTGTGTTCATCTGACTTGCAACCAACACGCAATGTCACATTATTATATACTGAAAAATAGGAGTAGGGTTGTAGAGAGTCGAAGGACCATGAATATAATAAGAAACCTTAGGTGCTGGCTTAAGGCCGGTAGCAACCACTACAGAATGTCCGGTTAGAACAAGGATGAGGCGGATGTCCAGGTTAAGGGGAGTTTAATGGAAGAAGATGTTCACATTCACACATCACACATCTGACCACTCATGTTTCAGATAACTGAGAATCAGGTCCAGTGAGAACTGACATTAACTATGTGCAGTAGTTTAGATGCACACACAATTAAACATCAGACATGCGGGGATTCAGTCCACAGGAGGAAAAGTTCAGCAGGAGAGTAAACTGTGGAAGTGCTCATCAGGATGGGGATAGCATGTTTCTGACCACACAGTGTGCTGGGGTCATAGACTAACTGAAACTAGAGTCCTGGGAAACAAGGCCACTGATAGACTGAAGGAGACGTAGTGATAAATATTTGGCGTGACCTTGACCAATAAGACACAAACAAAAGTGGGGGTCCTCTGAATGGGAGACTAAGCTGCCCGACTAGATCTAACCAGAAGGGATGGCTAGAATCAGCTGTCTGAAGCTGGCCGTTCTAACATATACAATAGTATGATTATAGCAGCCTACCTCATGAACATAACAACCAGTTAAACAAGTAGTACTTAGCTATAACACATGCATGATTTTTTTGATAATTTCAAACTATAAATATATTATTAAATACAGTACTATACAGTAGTAGGAGATATTCTAACATCCTACCTCATATGAAACCTATAACCAACCACTTTTTATTTGACGCTTGTTGGACATGGCAGGGCTTGCATCTATCACAGATTACAAAGGGAAACCAAGCCACGAGCTGCCCAGTGACACAAACCTACCAGACGAGCTAAATGCCTTCTATGCTCGCTTTGAGACAAGAAACACTGAACAATGCATGAGAGCACCAGCTGATCCCAGAAGACTGTGTGATCTCGCTCTCCGTATCCTTTAAATAAATATAGACCTTTAAATATGTTAACATTCACAAGGCCGCAGGGCCAGACGGATTACCAGGACATGTACTCCGAGCATGCGCTTGCATGTGTCTTCACTGACATTTTCAACCTCTCCCTGACCCAGTCTGTAATACAAACATGTTTCAAGCAGACCACCATAGTGGCTGTGCCCAAGAACGCCAATGTATTCCGTTCTAAATGACTATCGCCCTGTGGCACTCACATATGTAGCCATGAAATGCTTTGAAAGGCTGGTCATGGCTTACATCAACACCGTCATCCCAGACACTCTGGACCCACTCCAATTCACATACCACCCCAACAGATCCACAGACGACACAATCTCTTGCACTCCACATTGCCCTCTCCCACCTGGACAAGAGGAACACCTATGTGAAAATACTGTTCATTGAATACAGCTCAGTGTTCAACAACATAGTAGCCTCAAAGCTCACCACTAAGCTAAGGTCCCTGTGATTGAACACCTCCTTCTGCAACTGGATCCTGGTCTTCCTGACGGGCCGACCCCGGGTGTTGAGGGTAGGCAACAACAAATCCGCCATGCTAACCCTCAACATGGGGGCCCCTCAGGGGTGCATGCTTAGTTCATTCCTGTACTTCCTGTTCACGCACGTCTGCGTGGATGCGCACGACTCCAACACCATCAAATATGTTTTCAGACACACGACGCTAGTAGGCCAGATCACCGACGATGATGAGACAGCCTATAGATAGGAGGTCAGAGAGATGGCAGTGTGACTTTGATGTCAGTAAGACAAAGGGGCTGATCATGGCCTACAGGAAATGGAGGGCTGAGCATGCCGCCATTCACATCGGCAGGGCTGTAGTGGAGCGGGTCGAGAGCTTCAAATTCCTTGGTGTCCACATCACTATGGATCTATCATGGTCCAAACACACCAACACAGTCGTGAAGAGGGCACGACAACACCTCTTCCACCTCAGGAGGCTGAAAAGATTTGGCATTGGCCCTCAAGATCCTCAAAAAGGTATACAGCTGCACCATCAAGAGCATATTGACTGGTTGCATCACCAATTAGTATGGCAACTGCTTGGCATCTGACCGCAAGGAGCTACAGAGGTTAGTGTGTATGGCCCAGTACATCACTGGAGCCGAGCTGTCTGCCATCCATGACCTCTATATCAGGCGGTATCAGAGGAAGGTCCCCCCAAAAAAATGTACGACTCCAGTAATCCAAGCCACCGACTGTTTTCTCTGCTACCACATGGCAAGCGGTACCAATGCACCAAGTCTGGAACCAACAGGACCCGAAACAGCTTCTACTCCCAAGCCATCATTAGACTTCTAAACAAGACTGCTAAATAGCTCATTGTGTTGTGATGCTACCATTCTGTGTTGTCATGTTTTGCTACCTTGCTATGTTGCTGTCTTTAGGTCTCTCTTTATGTAGTGTTGTGTTGTCTCTCTTGTCGTGATGTGTGTTTTGTCCTATATTTATATTTGATTTATTTTACATTTTTAATCCCAGCCCGTCCCTGCAGGAGGCCTTTTGCCTTTTGGTAGGCCATCATTGTAAATAAGAATTTGTTCTTAACTGACTTGCCTAGTTAATTAAAGGTTAAATAAATAAATAAACATACCTGAATTGACCCTTTTATGCACTAACTCTCTTGCACTGACTCTATGTTACACACACTGGACTCTGCCCACACAATTGCACTGACACACACACACAACATGCACGCACATGCATACTGACACTACACACACTCACACACACCTTCACACTCATCACATACACTGCCGCTAGTCACTTTACCCCTACCTACAGTACCAGTCAAAAGTTTGGACACAACTACTCATTCAAGGGTTTTTCTTTATTTTACTATTTTCTACATTGTAGAATAGTAGTGAAGACATCAAAACTATGAAATAACACATGGAATCATGCAGTAACCAAAATAAGTGTTAAACAAATCCAAATATATTTTATATTTGAGATTCTTCAAAATAGCCACCCTGTGCCTTGATGACAGTGTATCTGAGCTTTAAAGGGTCAATTTCTGGGTTGTGGTGTTTGTATAAGAAAGCCTTGTGATGATAATATTCTGGATTACAGTGTGTTAGTTGAGTCCAGAATTTGGTCACTCTTTTTCAACTTGGAGTGCTAGGGGGAATCCCCCGAGTTCTGCCCTGCAGGCTAGGTTTGGGACATTTCTGTGCACACCTAGAATATTTTTGCCAGGTGTTTAAAATTTAGGTGGGGATTTTGCCCCATGATGTGTAGTTTAAATTGTAAAGGGGGTCCCAAATTTCGCTGCCATATAGGAAAGGATTGGAGTTATGACAGAGTCAAATAATTTTTGCCAAATTGTAATTGGAGGGTTAAATTTGTACAATGTTTTTCTCATTTCAAAATATTCTCTGCGTGCTTTATCTGTAAAATACTTTATGGACACGTCAAACCGCCCAGATGAATTTACTCAAACCATGCACCAAGGTAAGTATAGTTGGTGGTATGTTTCAAGGATGTTTCTCCTAGGGTGAAATGGTATATACTCCTGAGATCTAGACTTTTTCTGAAAGATCATTACTTAGTTTTCTGGATAGTGTCCAGTCCTTAACATATTTTTCTAGTGTCGTGGAAATTCTTACAAAGGGACACTCTAAGTCAATATTAAATTAATCATTGTTTATTGCAGCGCACTGGAGAGGTTCCAACCAACTCAATGCACCATAGTACACATGTCAATCAGGAGCTCTGCCGGGGCAGTCCCAGCAGTTGTATTATATATGGCTATCCAGACAAGTTATATTTGCATGATTTAGCATAATTAATGAATAATTACCATTTTGTTTCATCCATGTGACAGACCAATATTGGTTCATAACATGTGACAGACCAACACCTCACGAGGCTTCTATCTCTCTAAGCTGAAACCTTGAAACTGAGATATCTCTCAAAAAAAGGTCTGGGCATACTGCCAAATTGCAGCTACTGATAGTGAGGATTTGTACAGTCAGTCACTTGCAAGAACACAGAAATTGGTTTATAGAACAGCACATGAATACAACACAGAAATTCGTTATAAGAATAGCACAAACATAAACATTTCCCTTACACTAGTAAGGACAGGCTTTTTTTAGCACCTGTTCTGTTGGTGAAAAGATTACTAAGTCACGGCATTTAAAACAAACTATATTCCTTTGTCTTCTAGGGTGAGTCCCGGAGATGTACACTGAACAAAAATATAAATGCAACATACAACAATTTTTAAGATTTTACTGAGTTACAGTTCATATAAGGAAATCAGTAAATTGAAATAAATTAAATCTATGGATTTCACATGACGGGGAATACAGATATGCATCTGTTGGTCACAGATAACTTACAAAAAGGGTAGGGGTGTGGATCAGAAGACCAGTCAGTATCTGGTGTGACCACCATTTGCCTCATGCAGCGTGACACATCTCCTTTGCATAGAGTTGGTCATGCTGTTGATTGTGTCCTGTCGAATGTTGTCCCACTCCACTTCAATGGCTGTGCGAAGTTGCTGGACATTGGCGGGAACTGGAACACGCTGTCGTACACGTAGATCCAGAGCATCCTAAACATGCTCAATGGGAGTGCTAGGGGGTGAGTATGCAGGCCATGGAAGAACTGAGATATTTTCAGCTTCCAGAAATTCTGTACAGATCCTTGCGACATGGGGCCATGCATTACCATGCTGAAACATGAGGTGATGGCAGCGGATGAATGGCACAACAATGAGCTTATGCCTGCCCATACCATAAACCCCACTTCCACCATGAGGCACTCTGTTCACAACGTGGACATCATCAAAACACATCTGGTCGGTACAGTTGAAACTGAGATTCATTGGTGAGGAGCACACTTCTCCAGCAAGCTAGTGTCCATCGTCAGTTACGACACAAAACTGCAGTTAGGTCAAGACAATAGTGAGAACAACAAGCACGCAGATGAGCTTCCCCGAGACGGTTTCTGACAGTTTGTGCAAACCCACAGCTTCATCAGCTATCAGGGTGGCTGGTCTCAGGCGATCCTGCAGGTGAAGAAGCCAGATGTGAAGGTCCACCACCCCTCCCCCCGAACACCTGCCCTCACCATTCTTAACAGAACTGTGGGATAATGGTGGGCGAAGGACACGGACTACTGTTCGCCCCCGCCTCCCACTAGCACAGCAGATGGGAGGATGGGGCGACACAGTGTGTTAGCAACCAGCTAGATTGCTAATTAGAGACACCGTGTGCTAGCTAACATGTTAGTTAACTAGATAGCACACGGTGTCGCCCCCACCTCCTGTGTACCAGACTAGCTGACTCAGCTAGCAGTATCCTTTGTACCCGCTTACCAAACACCTGCCCTCGACGTCATTAACGGAACTGCAGGAACGAAGGACACGCTCTACCGGTGTATGGCTAGCTAGATACAGTTGTCGCTACCACCCCTCTTCTGTGGGGGTTTATCGGCAGCTAGCATCCGATGTTAATGTGCATCAACACCACCTATTGTAATGAAGCAGCCTCGCCTCCAGCCTGTCCTAACAAAAAACTGTAGCAATATAAGTACAGAAGGGTTCCTTCAGATGCAGGAACGCCCGTATTGCAGGTGGCAATTGCACCCTTCTCCCCTAACTTCGACTCACCTCAAGCCGGAAAAAACCCCTGCCAAAGACCAAAAAGAAATGTCTGGGAAATGACTGGGAAGCATATGGTAAAAGTTCTATTTAACCTTTAACTCAGCAAGTCAGTTAAGAACAAATATTTTTTTTACAATGGCGGCCTACCCCGGCGAAACCCTAACGCTGGGCCACGCTAGTGACACCTCTAGCACTGAGATGCAGCGCCTTCGACCACTGCGCCACTCGGGAGCCCAATTTACCGACGCCAAAATCGCACATATGCAAAGAATAAATTATAAACCTCGGCAGTAAGGCTACACAATGCAGGAAACAGTCCCCTCAATGGATTGTCATGTTGGATTGACCAATTTAAATAAACACGCAGAAAACAAGTTTACTTCAATATCTGCACATTTGACCTCAAAAACACCCAATAATACAAGGAAGAGGAGTTCTCTGTAGTCTGTGCATAATCACATTGTCTGATCGTACAATGAAATTGACATTTAGCAGCAGGTATAAAACAAAACAAATGTCACAACATAAAGAAATGAGCGCTTCTACAGTGACCTTAACCCATTGAACAATATTTACACCACATGCCTCTGTGCAGTAAATGTACAAATTCAGACTGGTTACTAACTCTTAATAGCAATCTGGTCATGTGTACCTTATACCAACTTCTCTACGAGAGGCTTTATACTGTGAAAGGTCAGGGTTTTCACCCTCCAGCTACAAGTTTTCATGCCTCAATATAACCTACAAGGCAGAGCTTCAGGTATCTTTCAAACACAGAAGGGAATGTAAACTCAGTCAACCATTTAAAAGAAACCCGTATTTCCATGTGTGTAATAATTTAATCCATCAGTAGACAGGTCAAGACCAGATGTCCAGAAGATAGAGACTTGCCGTTTTAACCAATCAAATTACTGTAGATAACTGTTACCTGACCTATTCCACATGACCCAAACCCCTTATAAAAAAATTTAAACAGCATTTAGCCTATATTTCCCTCTGTCCTTTACATAGGAGCCTAATTTAGGCTTAAAAGGCTGTGCATTACAAACAAATATATTTCCTGTGTTTAATATACATATTTCCACACAGAGGTTGAAATACTGACATTTTGAAAAAGGTGGTAGTGTAAGACCTGTTTGAAAAGACTGCCTCAGAGTTTTGGCCTGTCTAGTAACATCACCAATAAGAAAGAGCTCTGTCAATAGATAGTTCTGTTTTACCCTCCCCACTCAGATCACTCCAACAATCCTAGCAAAATTCTTGGTTGAGGAATTGCTCTTCACCAAGAAGCTATTTATTTCCTGTTGACCACTTTAAGAGAACAGTCACATACTTAATTGTTACCCAGAAATGATTTTATAGAGATAAAAATAAACAGCTACATTGGTCCTTTAACTATATGATTTGTATAAAATCCTAACACCCACACTCAACATGGTGACTCAGTGGCTTAAAAAACAAATTAAAATTCAGAACTGACCATGACACTCAAGTAAAATTGATTAATACCAATTTCTCAGGTAATCAAATATAAACCAGCCATGTAAATGTGTGGTCTCTCAAAGTGTATATAAATGTGGGTACTCTGTTGAAATGTTTAAATCATGTTTTACACTTCTTTTTTTACAGCCATATAGCATTTGCACACTCAATTAAGTCCTCTCATATATGCAACATGAAAAAAGCATTTATATACATGTTATTTTTCCGTTATCATCCAGTCTTTCACGGATTATAAATAGGAGAAAGTATGGTAGTCCATGTCACTGCTCGTCATTTCACTTGGGATCCTCAATAATGCCTTTGCTGAGGTCTGTCATTTTGGGGTATTTCACTTTCTTCTGGTCCAGCTCGTTCTGAGCCCACAACAGCAGCTTGAGTAGCTTGGCCAGCTTGGGCGTTGACTCCCTGTTCTCGTAGTCCAACACAGCCTGGTTCACCTCACTCCACACCTGAAGAGCATTCAGAAGGGAAAGAATAGTGTGTCAATTACAGGAATACAGAACACCTATAAAAAGGAGACCCCTTTACAAATGCACATCAAGGCTATTAGTAAAATATGTGAAGTAAGATCTCTTCAACTTCAGATATGCAAATTTTATCTTTACAGTTTCCTTACATTAGCCTTGGATGTGGTGTGGCCAAAGGCACATTCCTGATTCATGTGTGTGCAGCTAATAGCAAACCATAAATACCTTAGTATTTAGAAAAACAAAATAAGGATAACTATACAGGAGCATCTTTTATTTTACCTTTATTTATTTAACTAGGCAAGTCAGTTAAGAACAAATTCTTGTTTTCAATGACGGCCTAGGAACAGTGGGTTAACTGCCTGTTCAGGGGCAGAATGACAGATTTGTACCTTGTCAGCTCGGGGGTTTGAACTAGAAACCTTACTAGTCCAACGCTCTAACCACTAGGCTACCCTGCCTCCCCATCTCAGCCAAACCATATTGCACACATGATCAATGCAAAGAGTTACAAAGCGTGTGGACATTTTGAAAACCTGTCATTTTCAATTTGGCCAACAGCAAATGCTGTATACTGGTATTATTTATTTAACTAAGCAATTCAGTTAAGAACAAATTCTTATTTACGATGACGGCCTACCCCGGACGACGCTGGGCCAAGGTAAGTTAAGTCATTTTACACTACAAAAATATGTAATGGAACTAGTATGTGTTGTCAAACTAGTGTAGTGTAGTGTAAAGGGGCTCTAATAATACAATGATGCAGATTATAGACCACCCACACACACCTTCTGTCGCTGCATCATGTTTAGCAGGTCTCCAAAGGGCGACTCCTCTGGGGTATCGAAGGCAAGAAGAGCCAGCGTCCTCTCCATCTCGGTCAAGCACTCTCTGCTCTCCTCACCCTGCTCTGCCAGCTGTGTCTGGGCAAACTCCAAAGCAGACTCCGTCTCCCGCAGCCTGATTAACTCAATCAAGTGCTGTTGCTGCAAAGAGGAAAGAAATGGAGAGGGATGACAGAAGTTCAAGTGTTTTGGTGTAGGCAATGGACATCCACATCGAGATACTTATGATTTGGACAGGAGCTGGTCCCAAAACAGTCCACTGAGGGCATCCTTACTTGCAGGTGAAAGTACAGGTAGCGCTTGGTGTCAAGCAGTTCTGGGTGTAAGTGGTTGATGAGTGCGATGGCCTCCTGTATTTGCCCCTTTAGGATCATCTCTCTGATCTTTATCCTCTCATCCAGCGAGTCCAGGTCCACACTGGGCTCGATCCCAGACTCCATCCGGAACTTCTCAGCTGCCTCTTTAAACCCCTCTGCACAAACACAGACAAGAGTGAGACCATCAAAATCACAAGAACAATCAACCGGATATAGGAAAGATCAAGGAAAAAGGTGAGCGATTCTGCAAGTGGACGAGTTGAAAAGCCAAAGACGTTTGGAGCAGAACAGTAAACTGGGATTGAGCGCGGCTCAGATTGGAGGTTGTTTTAGCAGCAAATGACAAAGTGTGAATGATGGTATACCTGTCACCAGGTAATTCATAATAAGCCGGTTCATGTCAGCCCTCTGTATTTGTACATTGTTCAGTTTGTCCATCCATGAGTCTTTCGTAATGTCTTCAGGCTTTTCCACGCAACTCATCATTGGATCCTGAAAAATTTGAATATGAAAAAGAGTTATGTAGCAGGTAGCTAGTTATTGCACCGACCTGCCGTTTATGTCGAGAGTGACTGAAGTAGTGTTTGAAAAACCAAAACAACGTTAGCTAGATAGCATTGCTTTAAATTGTATTGAGTTGCTAAAACAGTCTGGAAAGACAGAAGTGAAATACAACTCAATTTCAAATTACTGTACCAGTGGGCAGGATGTTTGGTCATTATGACGGGGGGCATGAGACTCTAAAAAGGATAGTATTAAAGCAAATATTATTTGTCACATGCGCCGGATATAAAAAGGTGTAGACCTTACAATGAATTTCAGTTAAGAAAAATAAGTGTTAGGTAAAAAATATAAAAGTAACATAGTTAAAGAGCAGCAGTAAAATAACAGTAGCAGGGTTATCTATATACAGAGGTTACGGAAACAGTCGATGTGCGGGGGCACAGATTAGTCAAGGTAATATGTACATGTGACTATGCATAGATTATACCAGACCGTGGTCGAGGTCCTGGATGGCAGGAAGCTTGGCCCCAGTGTTGTACTGGGCCGTACGCACTACCCTCTGTAGTGCCTTGCAGCCGAGCAGTTACCATACCAGGCAGTGATGCAACCAGTCAGGCTGCTCTCGATGGTGCAGCTGTAGAACCTTGAGGATCTGAGGACCCATGCCCAATATTTTTTGTCTCCTGAGGGGGAAATAGGCTTTGTCGTGCCCTCTTTACGACTGTCTTGGTGTGATTGGACTAGGGTTGCACATTTTGGGGAATATTCAGAGGTGGAAACTTTGTGGGAAGGTATGAAATTGAATATTAAATACCATTTAAATGTAGATTGTTTTTTGCATAAATTTACCATATCATATGGAGACAGAAACATACACCTTTTACCTTATTATAAGTAGGAATAATTGCAAATGATTAAATCCCAATAGATTTCTTTTGTTGTTACACATTGAACTTTAATTAAACGACTTGACTCTTCACATGGGATGATTTCACTGATCAACAAAAGGGAATATTGAATGATCCGTCGCATCTCCCAAAAACATTTAACATACATCTGTAAAATGATAGTTTCTAGACTAAAGCTTTGGTTGTCTTCCTCTCAGGCTTCCATGTCTCCTCCCTGGACCTCCTCAATGTCCACCTCTTGAACATCAGACTCTGGGGCCTCATCTTCACTGTCACTTTCCAACCTTGAGGATTGCTCATCGTCAGGCTCAAAAATTCTCAGATTTGCTCAGATGGCCACCAATTCTTCAACCCTTGTATTGGTCAGCCGGTTGCATGCTTTGTTTTCCCAAACAATGACCAGTTGCGCTCTGAGGCGGCCGATGTTGGTGCGATTTGGAGGATGATAGAGGCAACAGGGGAAAGAGCCTCAGACCCACAAAGTCCCTTCCACCAGGTGGCTGATGAGATATGTTGGCACAACTGCCATATTGCATCTCCAGCCCAAAGCCCTTGCTTGAAAGTATACTTCGCTACAGGCAGGATTACCAGCATAATTGCGGTCCAACATGTACGCTGAGGCATGTATGGGCTTCAGGCAGAAGTCTTCGTGCTTTTTGATGCATTTCAGAACTGCAGTTTCCTCTGCTTGGAGCAACAGTGAAATGGGCAGGACAGTACGGATTTCTTCTCTTACATCTGTAAGCGGAGGCTGAACATCAGACAGGATGGCATGGTCTCCTTCAATCCGTGCAATGGCTACTGCTATAAGTTTCAGGTGTGTCAGGCTGCTTACTACTCTCCCAAAATACATCATCCAGGAGGATCCTCTTGATGGGGCTGTCCATTTCTTAGAGACTCCTTCCCCTCCAGGAGACTGTCAAACATAATGACACCATCCCAATGGGTGTTGCTAGGCAGCTTCAATGTGGTGCTCTTATTCTTCTCACTTTACTAGGGGAGGTAGATTGCTGCTATAACTTGACCCTTCACATACCTAACCATTTCCTTGCCTCTCTTGCAGAGTGTATCCATTGTTTTCAGTGCCATGATGTCCTTGAGGAGCAGATTCAATGCATGAGCAGCCCTTCCAATGGGTGTAATGTGAGGGTAGGACCCCTCCACTTTAGACCAAGCAGCCTTCGTGTTCACAGCATTGTCTGTCACCAGTGCAAATACCTTCTGTGGTCCAAGGTCATTGATGACTGCATTCAAGTCATCTGGAATGTAGAAACCAGTGTCTGTTGTCCCTTGTGTAATACTGGTTGAGGGGTGGAGATGATGTCTTTAAATTATTCCTTGCCCACGAACATTCGACCACCCATCAGAGATGATTGCAATAGTCTGCTTTGCTTGACCTTCACTTGAACTCTGTTGAACTCTGCATCCAGCAAATGAGTAGATAAAGCATGTCCGGTTGGAGCGGTGTATGCTGGGCAAAGAACATTCAGAAATCTCTTCCAATACACACTGCCTGTGAGCAGAGGTGAACCAGTTGCATACACAGCTCAAGCAAGACATTCAACAGCATTTGAGTACATTCCTCCATTGAGTCAAAAGAAACTTCTGATTCCAGGAAGACTATGAGCTGTTGCTATGGATAAGGTGTCGGATTCATCATTTTCACCTCGAATAGAAGAGGGACTTTGGGCATCTTTGTTGTATTCTTCACATATGATTTGGACACAGTATTTGCAAATGTACACAGCTTTTCCTTTTACATTAGCTGCAGTGAAAAGGTCTCCACACATCAGATCGTGCACGTGGCATTTTCCTGAAAACATTAGAAAAAAAAAACATTTGTAAAACATTTTTTTAAATACAATTCCATGTACAGATAAATAATTAAGCAGTTACATTAAACAACCCCTTTGTAAGAATTTTTTTTTAAATGAAATGTGTGGAAACAGGTGAATTAACACTCAGTCAAGCAAGCTAAAACCCACATGGTAGCAAAAACTAACCAGCAGAAATTGTTAAGTTAGAAATTATTTAAACACACATCGCTGTAGGCTACTATTTACTAGTTTACAAAAGAAATTATCAAAATATATTCACCCTTCCAAATATTGTAATCACAACATACCAGCATGTAATCCTTGGCTCAGACAGTGTAGTAGTGTGGGCTCAATAGCATCTCATTAGTGTGGAAGATCTTGAGAATCAGCTGTACATGTGATGGAAGAATGCACTGTGCATGCAGAGGGTTGCAATTCCATTAAATTGGGGATAGTTTAACCAAAATATGCCACAAGACCTAGAATTGCCATATGTGTATCCCACAAAAAAGATTCACTGTTATAAGCCAACTTCTTTGATGAATTTAAGCAAAATTCCCAGGCTTAACTTCCCATTAAATTTTTCAGGAAAGTTTCCAACCCTTTGCAAACCCTGGTTTGGACCATGATAGTTTATTAGTGATGTGGACGTCAAGGAACTTGAAATGCTCAACCGGCTCCACTACAGCCCCGTCAATGAGAATGGGGGTGTGCTTGGTCCTCCTGTTCCTGTAGTCCACAATCGTCTCCTTTGTCTTAAATCACGTTGAGGGAGAGGTTGTTGTCCTGGCACCACACAGCCAGGTCTCTGACCACCTCCCTTTAGGCTGTCTCATCGTTGTCAGTGATCAGGCCTACCACTTGTGTCGTCAGCAAACTAAATGGTGGGTGTTGGAGCCGTGCCTGGCCATGCAGTCATGGGTGAACAGGGAGTACAGGAGGGCCGTGTTGAGGATCAGCGTGGCAAATGTGTTGTTACCTACCCTTACCACCTGGGGGCAGCCCAACAGGATGTCCAGGATCCAGTTGCAGAAGGAGGTCTTAAGTGCCAGGGTCCTTAACTTAGTGATGAGCTTTGAGGGCACTATGGTGTTGATAGCAGAGCTGTAGTCAATTAAACAGACTTTGCAAACGTGGGTCTGTTGTAGACCCATTTTCTCTTATTACCTCATGTTAAAATATAAGTCCTGTACATGCGCCATACATGAACAAAAAAAATAATTTATGGGGGACTTTTACATTGACAGAAGGGAAGTGGATCTACAACAGACCCACCTTTGGTAAATCTGGTTAAGGCAAGGCACCACACCATTTTCTCGTAACCATATCACAATCAACTTCTACCAGTAGAATGTAGACAAATACAATACAAATTTGTATGATTTATGAAATATTTTATATATAAAATATGCAAATAAGGTGATGTCTCATTAAATCTGTGCATGTTTGCATACCACACACACAAAAAAATAATCTGGACACTGGATGAAGTTAGCCTAAATATTTTTGTTTCGTTTTGTGAAAAAAAACACTCTAGGACCAGACTTGTCCATTGCAAATAAATACATTTTTTCATCTTTCTATCTGTATAACACTGAAGACATGTACATACAAATGCATTTTTGGCAAATAAAATGTTATCTGCAATAGAAAATGTACAGCATATCAACAATTCCTCAAGGGCAAGTCTGGAGAATATATCTAAAGAGAACCACACAAATGTTGGTGAATGCAGATATTTCTGAAGCTAAGAAAAATGTGTTGGTGTGGGAAGAGTGACTTCCGGGAACAGGCAGTTAAAGACAAGTAAACTGAAATAAGAGTACCAAACGCCTGTTTAGACCCAATCACCATCTCTTCAAAGTAAATTATTAAATGTAGTCCTGTTAGTAAAACTCTACGAAATGGGCATTGAAATTGTGTAATTCAATGTAGCTAATAAGCTTGGAAATTATTGATGACCATTTTAAAAGTGGTTAAAATATATATAAACTTTAATATTTTAATTAGCTAATGTGACAAACTAAAGAAAATATATGTATCAAGTTATTTAAAATTGCGTACTTTTTGAAAATACTCATTAATGGACCAAAATACCCAAAAAATATATAGGTAGATGCAAAAATGTTCTTTTAGCTGTGGTGCCTGGCCTTAATAATACAATCCTTTAGATATGTTGTCTCAAATTCCCCCGTCATAATGACCAACCCTCCACCCCACTCACAGCACAGGAACGTTAAATACAATTCCATTTCAACTTAACTTCTGGCTTCCCAAAGCGGTTTTGTGCAACCCAATAGAATTGAAAGCAGCGATTGTGTATGGAAATTACGCCAGCAAAACACCTACCTGAAATGACTTGTTGTGTTGTTAGCTAACGTTAAGCTAGCAAACTGCTTGTTGGTGCATCACCCACCAACGTGTAATTTTAACATCCGAAAGCTCAATTTGACACATGAACGAAAAGTACAATACAATAAGGAATAACAACCATTATGTATATGAAATATAATAGACAGCTGTATTGTAAAATGACAATCAGCTAGCTACCTGTAACAATCTTTCGACTTCGGCAACAGCCGTGTATTTGCTTCACGCTCTCTCGCGACAGCCGAACCTGATTTGTGGGAACTAGGATTGGTCAGCGGAATGATGGCATGGTATCTTTATACCTCAGTGGGTTACCAGGAACAGTAGCAATGGTGGGGTCTGCTCAGAAGGGTTCAACGTTACAAAATGGTCAGATAGAATTGCATTTTGTAGGACAGATGTTCCGTCTTGTAGAATTGGACTGCAAGGTTCTAAAAGTTTCACCTCATTGAATATTTAAGTGATAATGCTCTCGAAGCCGGTGTTAGGAGGATATATTGTTCATTCAGGATTAGACCCACCCGTTGGCAAACCGTGCCAATATATCCTCCAAACACCGGCTTCGAGGACATTATTACTTTTTTCATCCTTTCACAAGATATAGTCCCTACACCAATCTGTGGTTGCTAGAGATGAAGACTCCTGACAATATATCTTCCAAACACCAGCTTCTCTGGCATTATCATTTAAGTGTAACTCAAAAGTCTATTCAGTGGATTAAGGCAAAGTGAAAATTACATAAAGTAATGTATTGGGTTTTAGGGTTGACCCCTCTTTGAGTAATGTAGAAATGAACATGCCTTTTTGAAAACGCAAAGTGAAACTGAAATTACAAAAGTGTAAATTATTTTTTTTCTTCTTCAGTCTAGATTTATTGTGCCTAATGAAATGTGACACGTTTTCAAAATGTCATATATAAAAAGAACATGGTGAAGTGAATAATTGGTGGGTGTGTAAAGTTATTAGAGACTTGCTGTAAGGGACATAGATCACACTTTTGAATGTAAAATATATCCTCATAGCTCAATATTCATTGTCGACGGTCAAAATATAAAATGACACATTTTAATGCCGGTGTTAAAAATGTATGTTGTCTTTGCTGATGTTATTTTCAATTTGATAGTTTTATCCCTCCTTTTCCAGTGACCCTCTAGAGGAAAACTCACTGAGGATGTCTCTGGTTGAGAATCACATAGGCTGTATTGCTTACTACACTTAACAAAAATATAAATACAACATGTAACAATTTTAAAGATTTTAATGAGTTACAGTTCATATAAGGAAATCAGTCAATTGAAATACATTCATTAGTCCCTAATCTATGGATTCCACATGACTGGGAATACAGATATGAATCTGTTGGTTACAGACACCTGTAGGGGCGTGGATCAGAAAACCAGTCAGTATCTGGTGTGACCACCATTTGGCTCATGCAGCGCAACACATATCCTTCACTTAGAGTTAATTAGGCTGTAGATTGTGGCCTGTGGAATGTTGTCACACTACTCTTCAATGGCTGTGCAAAATTCCTGGACATTTGCGGGAACTGGAACACACCAGTGGCGATTTTAGCATGTAAATCTTTGTGGGGAAAAAAATAACAAAAGTGGGATGCATGCCAGCAAAGCCACTACACGACCCAACACTAAACAATACATGAATTGCACTATAACAGTGGCAAACGTTGCCCAAAAACTGTTAGGGCCTACATAAAGCTGTCCCAACAGCAGTCCCAACATCTTACCACTGCTACACCTGGCTATCAGCAGAGCCTTGTCTGGCAGCGAAACAGTTAATTCAGACTCATTTACTGCCTTTATAAAAACATTGCTGATATGGCTGACTTGCTGAAACAAATGTGGTTTCTAATGACAATTGAGATGTACAAACTATGGCATAAGGGGACAACAAGTGGCTAAGAGGTAATCCATCATTTCAATTAAGACATTAATGCCCGAGCTAGGACGGATCTAGTCAATGTAACTACTTATTCAGCACTTTATAAATGTACAGTGACAGAATTCAGAACTTGGGCCATTCTTACAGTGTTCTCCTTGTACACCAAGTCAGAACCATAGGATAAATAAAGGGGGCATATAAGCAGACAATGAAAGCTCTTACAATATTCAATGATTGCACCACCAAGTCAGAACAGTATGCAAAATTAAGAGGGGTAAATAGTCTAAATGATTAGGGTGAGACACATGGGCTACTAACATCTTACTACAAAACATACACTTAGTATTACTTTCTTAGCTACAATATACATATCTCCCTGGCATATTACATCATTTATGCAGCATACAATACATCTTTAGACTCACCGTGTTGTGCTGTGCTCACTTGAACAGGAAGGTGGAGTGGCGGTCCTTCGTGGGTAAATTTGGTCATCAAAGTCTGTCATTCTCTGGATTTATGATGCTTTCAAAACACCTGGGAACTCTGAACAAAAATAAGGTTGAATCATGATGGCGTCATTGATCTTCAGGTTGTAGCTCTAGAAAGAGGCCGGATTTACAATTCCGAGTTGGATGACCGTTCAAAAAGTATTTTCCCAGTCGGAGCTTGTTTATTCCCGACTTCCCAGTTGTCTTGAGCTCACTGAAGTCTAGTTTTCGCCGTTCCGAGCTAACAGTTGTTTTGAGCGCGGCACAAATCGTGCTTGATTGACAGCATGGCCAATGTTGAATGTTTATCATTTTAAACATGGAAAAGAGCCACTTAATCCCAGATTTGGGACCACACAGCCACTCCACTGAATAGCAGGCTAGTGACTGTTTTGCTATGCTTGCAGTTAGCCACTGTCACTAATTTCTTCCAACTTGTTGTGTAATGTTTATGTCCAATGGCCAATGAGCACCGATACATTTTATCAATAATTTCTCTTCCTTATTTCTATTCATATGACAAGGATTAAAAAGGATTTGCCAGTAGATTGTTGACTTGATTCATGATGACTGCAAGCTAACATTTTGAAAGAAGATGTTGACATGATCAGTCCAATCAAAATTACTGTACATATGCGATTTGACATCATTTTATCTGTGGCCAATGACCTTGAGCCTTCTTGGATGGGCACTTCTAATGTAACTCTATGGCAGTACCCAAGGGGCTAAAATTTTCTAGCTCTACCCTTTAGACTTGGCGGTGATGTAGTGTCCCCATGAGTGACAGAACACTGAGCCAATCACGGTGCAATGCTGGCTTGCCCCACCACCACAGAAAGCACTGAGCTAGGCTGAAACACCTGCATTTTGGAGCTATCTTACTCAAGAAACAAAAAAGAGCCCATGTTTGTATGTGGCTTTATTAACTCAATTATATATATTTTTTTTTACATTGTTTGCAAACTGATATGTGACACGTACCAAAATAATATCCAAAACAGGCAAAAAATGCAGTTGCCACCTGCCCTAAATGACAGGTCGCCACTGGAACACACTGTCGTACATGTTGAGAGCATCCCAACAAGCCCGATGGGTGACATGTCTGGTGAGTATGCAGGCCATGGAAGAACTGGGACATTTTCATCTTCCAGAAATTGTGTACAGATCCTTGCGACATGGGGCAGTGCATTATCATGCTGAAACATAAGGTGATGGCGGTGGATGAATGGCAGGACAATGCGCCTCAGGATCTCATCACAGTATCTCTGTGTATTCAAATTGCCATTGATCAAATGCAATTGGGTTCATTGTCCGTAGTTTATGCCTGCACATACCATAACCCTATCGCCACCATGAGGAGCTTTGTTCACAACGTTGAAATCAGCAAATCTCTCATCCACACGACGCCATACACACTGTCTATACAGTTGAAACTGGGATTAATCCGTGAAGAGCACAGTTCTCCAGTGTGCCAGTGACCATCGAAGGTGAGCATTTGCCCACTGAAGTCAGTTACGACGCCGAACTGTAGTCAGGTCAAGACACTGGTGGGAACGACGAGCACGCAGATGAGCTTCCCTGAGACCGTTTGTGCAGAAATTCTTCGGTTGTGCAAACCAACACTTTCATCAGCTGTCTGGGTGGCTGATCTCAGACGATCCCACAGGTGAAGAAGCCAGATTTGGAGGTCCTGGGCTGTCTTGGTTACACGTGGTCTGCAGTTGTGAGGCCGGTCACCTCCAAATTCTTTAAAATGATTTTGGAGGTGACTTATGGTCGAGAAATTAATATTAAATTCTCTGTCAACAGCTCTGGTGGACATTCTTGCAGTCTGCATGCCAATTGCCCGCTCCCTCAAAACTTAAGACATCTGTGGCATTGTGTTGTGTGACAAAACTGCACATTTTAGAAATGCCTTTTATTGTCCCCAGTACAAGATGCACCTGGGTAATGATCATGCTGTTTAATCAGATTCTTGATATGCCACACCTGACAGGTGGATGGATCATCTTGGCAAATGAGAACTGCTCACTAACAGGGGATGTAAACAAATTTGTGCAAAAATGTAGAGAAATACGTTTTTTGTGTTTCTGGAACATTTCTGGTATATTTTATATCAGCTCATGTATCATGGGACCAACACTTTACATGTTCCATTTATATTTGAGTTTTTCTTCAAAATAACTTCAAGATCCAATTACTTTATAACGTTGTAGATAGTTATGTTTATTTCCTATTACTGAACAGAAGGAGGAGGGGCACCCAAATATGTCGTTCTGCCCCTGAACAAGGCAGTTAACCCACTGTTCCTAGGCCGTCATTGTAAATAATAATTTGTTCTTAACTGACTTGGCTAGTTAAATAAAGGTTAAATAATAAAACATTTAAAAAGACACTTCAGTCCCCATCAATGAGTGTGCGCACGTCGATTGGGGGTTTGGTCAGGGGCGGGGACAATATACTGCAGCTGTCCATGGTTGGGTTTGGTGGGTGCGCACGGTTCTCTGGGATGCGACCATAATCACATACCGTTATTATATCTCTCCGGATCATTTCCCTATACAGTGCATCAAAACCAACTACAAGAGGTAAGCATTCTCATGGATGTGGATTGTTTATTTTTTTGTACCCATTTTCCCTTTGCCCTTGAAAATTACTGCTGATTTGAGCGAGTTCTAGCTTACATCTAGAGAAGGCCAGCAAGCAAACCAACATGGATGCTGCGCAGTCCTGCTGGTGATGCAGCTACAGAGATTAACTGCACCAAGCATCGCATTTACAGATTCAAAATAATCCTGAATATGTATTATATTATTTATTTGTCCTTATGGCAAACGGACATTCCATGAATGATGGTCATGTATTCAATTAATTTAACCAGCGTCAAAGCGTAGTACGGGTTTTTACATTTTGCAAACGTCGATTTTTGTGAAAATGAGTCATTTGATCAGTCGTTGTGACATGGCCTATGAATGGCACCAGCTAGTTCGGCTGGAGGTTGAAGATACAGTAGTTTATTTCGGTTGGGTGTTGAAGATTATTTTACGACTAGTCCGCCATCTCAATAAATCTAGTCTGTGGCCGGCTGCTTCCTCAACAAATCTAGTCTATGTTTCCGACTGCTTCCTCAATAAACCTAGTATATATGGTGGCTGCTTCCTCAATAAATCTAGTCTATGTGCCCGGCTGCTTCCTCAATAAACCTAGTATATATGGTGGCTGCTTCCTCAATAAATCTAGTATATGTGCCCGGCTGCTTCCTCAATAAACCTAGTCTATGTGCCCGGCTGCTTCCTCAATAAACTAGTCTAGTCTTCCTCAATGTCTATGTGGTGGCTGGCTGCTTCCTCAATAAACCTAGTCTATGTGGCGGCTGCTTCCTCAATAAACCTAGTCTATGTGGCGGCTGCTTCCTCAATAAACCTAGTCTATGTGGCGGCTGCTTCCTCAATAAATCTAGTCTATGTGGCGGCTGCTTCCTCAATAAATCTAGTCTATGTGGCGGCTGCTTCCTCAATAAACCTAGTGTATGTGGCGGCTGCTTCCTCAATAAATCTAGTGTATGTGGCCGGTTGCTTCCTTGGATGTAAATAATGATTCTCACTCCCATGGACCACCTACATTAAATCTCAACATTTCCGATATGACATTAAATTGAGCATCCGATTGAGTACATTATTTGAACTGTCTTCATTTTTTATTCAGGGGTAGGCCTATGATGGAAATTGCTCAAGATTAAGCATTTTGGCCTTAACCTCAAGGGCCTTCTGCAGTGATGGTTTCAAAGGCTATAGGCCTTTGAGATTCTCTGGATACTATATGCCTTTGTGCTGTCTGAAGCTATTAGTATCTTCGTGTTTGAAACATCAGCAAGGAGATTTGTTAACTTCTTACTGATTTCCTATTGCAACAATTGACAATGACAGTAGCTAGTTTGAAAAAATACCACTAGAGTACACATTGCAATTAAAGATAGTGATTTGCGTGAGACCTCAGCTCCAAATTTGACAACAGAGTGGCTGAAAATGACAACAAGGGAATTTGTTATTGACTTAGCTACAGGATTCTGGCATTTGTAGACCTATTCTAAACACAAACCCAAGATAATTTAACAGTATGTGACTCAATTGTCTAATCTGTTGTTGGAGGGAGAGGGCATCTATGGTTACAGGCAGATGATTTACTCTGCTCTCCTTTTACAGGGTAGGCCTACTGGAGTCAGGGAACCCCTGCTGACAGTGCACCAATTTGGAGTGGCGGTAGGGATAAGGTGTCCAAAAGATTCCTGGAGTGTGGGAGTATTTAGTGAATTTGGAGCAGAATTACACATGCACTGTATTTGTGAGAATGAAAAAAAACACTGCTTTAGCAGGGTGCTATAGGCTGAATAATAGAATAGCCATGACTCATTTATAAATAAACAGGTGCATTGCTTCCTTTTCTCTGTGTTCAGATTGTGAAGGACGTGAGGCATCATGGCAGCTCATGAACAGGCGAGGCAGCGCTCACTCTCCACCTCTGGTGAATCACTCTACATTGTGCTTGGCATTGACAAGCTAGCCACTCCCGACGATATCAAGAAATCCTACAGGTCAGTCAGAGAGGCACAGACACTTACTGTAGTAGTCATACTAATACTCATAAGTAACAAAAAAAGACAAATTCAATTTAGAGTTGTGCCACGTATAAATATAGCCTTACAGTGCATTCGGAAAGTATTCAGACCCCTTGACTTTTTACAAATGTTCTTACATTACAGCCTTGTTCTAAAATTGATTAAATTGTCCCCCCCCCCCCTCATCAATCTACACCCAGTACCGCATAATGACAGAGCAAAAGCAGGTTTTTAGAAATGTATGCAAATTTATTTAAAAAATAAAAAATGAAATTTACATAAGTATTCAGACCCTTTACTTTGTACATTGTTGAAGCACCTTTGGCGGCGATTACAGCCTTGAGTCTTCTTGGGTATGATGCTACAAGGTTGGCACACCTGTATTTGGGGAGTTTCTACTGTTCTTCTCTGCAGATCCTCTCAAGCTCTGTCAGGTTGGATGGGGAGCATCGCTGCACAGCTATTTTCAGGTCTCTCCAGAGATGTTCGATCAGGTTCAAGTCTGGGCTCTGGCTGGGCCACTCAAGGACATTCAGAGACTTGTCTTGAAGCCACTCCTGCATTGTCTTGGCTGTGTGTTTAGGGTCGTTGTCCTGTTGGAAGGTGAACCTTCACCCCAGTCTAAGGTCCTGAGCGCACTGGAGTAGGTTTTCATTGAGGATCTCTTTGTACTTTGAATCTTGTTTCTCATGGTCAGAGTCCTTTAGGTGCCTCTTGGCAAACTCCAAGCGGGCTGTTGTGCCTTTTACCGAGAAGTGGCTTCCGTCTGGCCACTCTACCAGAAAGGCCTGATTGGTGGAGTGCTGCAGAGATGGTTCCCCTTCTGGAAGGTTCCCCCATTTACACAGAGGAACTCTGGAGCTCTGTCAGAGTGACCATCGGGTTCTTGGTCACCTCCCTGACCAAGACCTTTTCCATTGATTGCTCAGTTTGGCCGGGTGGTCTGCTCTAGGACGAGTCTTGGTGGTTCCAAGCTTCTTCCATTTAAGAATGATGGAGGCGCTGTGTTCTTGGGGACCTTCAATGCTGCATACATTTTTTGGTACCCTTCCCTAGATCTGTGCCTCGACACAATCCTGTCTCTGAGTTCTATGGACAATTCCTTCAACCTCATGGCTTGGTTTTTGCTCTGACATGCACTGTCAACTGTGGGACCTTATCTAGACAGGTGTGTGCCTTTCCAAATCATGTCCAATCAATTGATTTTACCACAGTTGGACTCCAATCAAGTTGTAGAAACGATGATCAATGGAAACAGGATGCACTTGTGCTCAATTTCGAGTCTCATAACAAAGGCTCTGGATACTTATGTAAATATGTTTTTGTTTTGCAAACATTTATAAAAACAAGTTTTTGCTTTGTCATTATGGGGTATTGTGTGTAGATTGATGAGTTTTATTTAATACATTTTAGAAAGGGCTTTGATGTAGCAAAATTTGGAAAGAGTCAAGGGTCTGAATACTTTCCAAATGCACTGTATGTTGTCTTTATTGGTAGGTTTTAATTCTCACTCTTTTGTGTTCTTAGAAAACTTGCGTTGAAATTCCACCCTGATAAGAACCCAGATAACCCAGAAGCTTCTGACAAGTTTAAGGAGATCAACAATGCCCATGCCATTCTGAACGACCCCACAAAGCGGAACATCTATGACAAGTACGGCTCCCTGGGACTGTACGTGGCTGAGCAGTTTGGCGAGGAGAACGTGAACACCTACTTTGTTCTGTCCAGCTGGTGGGCTAAGGTGAGACTGTGAGGGGCCATGGGGAGGTGGGGACGTGAAGGGTCGACATGTAGAGTGGACTTAGGGTCAAACATAACACTATATTTTATAACACAACCCCTATAAAAAGAAAGCCTCTCTAACACTGTTGGCTATTGTTTTTTCTTCTTCTTGATATCTCTGTCTCTCTCACACACACCGCCTTGTTTTCCCTCTGCAGGCGTTGTTTGTGTTCTGTGGCCTTGCCACTGGCTGCTACTTCTGCTGTTGTCTGTGTTGTTGCTGTAACTGCTGCTGTGGGAAGTGTAAACCGCGGCCCCCAGAGGGCCAGGAGCCCGACTTCTATGTGTCCCCTGAGGACCTGGAGGCCCAAATGCAGTCTGACGAGAGAGGTGAGATCGACTGCTTATTGTGTAAGAAACATGTTTCTGCATGAACACAAATCACATAACTTTACCAGAAGTTTGCGACCCTATCAATAACACTTGACATGGCTCAATTGCATTGTAATTTACTATGGAGTGCCATCATCACTGACCTTTTCTATCTTACCCTGTGCGTGTGTAACGCTCTCTCTCTGACAGAGGGTGGCGGCGAAGCCATCTTGGTGCAGCCATCAGCGACAGAGACCACCCAGCTGACGTCAGATGGTCACCATTCCTCCTACCAAACCGACATGGGCTTCAACTAAACCCCATCCCTGTCCTGGCCTGCTACCCTGCCCCACATTAAAAGGATGATAGGGGCAATCTGTTTTAACTTCACTAAGAGCGCCATGTCCTGGAGAGGAGATGGAGGAGCGAGCTTGGCCTACATACAAAACTCTTGAAGACCCCCCCATTTCCACCCTCTCCAGAATGGTCCACTCTCGCCTCTTATGTAGGAAGAAAAAGAAAGAAATGGTTTGCTTCCTGCCCTTTTGTTCTTTTGTATTCTTTTGGCCTTTGACCTCACAATCCTCCATCCCCACAGTCCCCTTTCCATATTCAGTGTGATGGTTTAGCATGCACTGAGAAAAAAAATCTTTGTTTTCATTTGTTGAATGTGACATTTGTTGTGTTTTCCAAATTCTGTTGGCGCATAGGTATGTGCAATACGTACAGACCAGTCAAAAGTTTGGACACACCTACTTATTCAAGGGCTTTCCTTTATTTTGACTTCTCTACATTGTAGAATAATTGTGAAGACATTAAAACTGAAATAACACATATGGAATCATGTAGTAACCAAAAAAGTGTTAAACAAATCAAAATCTATTTTATATTTGAAAATCTTCAAAGTAGCCACCCTATGCCTTTATGACAGCTTTGCGCACTCTTGGCATTCTCTCAACTGTCACAGGAAAGGAAGACCCAGAGTTCCCTCTGCTGCAGAGGATATGTTCATTAGAATAACTGCACCTCCAGATTGCAGCTAAAATAAATGCTTCACAGAGTTCAAGTAACAGACACATCTTAACATCAACTGTTGAGAGGAGACTGCGTGAATCAGGCTTTCATGGTCGAATTGCTACAAAGAAACCACTACTAAAGGACACCAATAAGAAGAAGAGACTTGCTTGGGCCAAATTACATGAGCAATGGACATTAGACCAGTGGAAATCTGTCCTTTGGTCTGATGAGTCCAAATTTGAGATTTTTTTGTTCCAACCACCGTGTCTTTTTGAGATGCAGGGTAGGTGAACGGATGATCTCTGCATGTGTGGTTCCCACCGTGAAGCATGGAGGAGGAGGTGTGATGGTGCTTTTCTGGTAATACTGATTTATTTAGAATTCAAGACATACTTAACCAGCATGGCTACCACAGCATTTGGCAGCGATATGCCATCCCATTTGGTTTGCGCTTAGTGGGACGATCATTTGTTTTTCAACAGGACAATGACCCAACACACTTCCTGGCTGTGTAAGAGATATTTGACCAAGAAGGAGAGTGATGGCGTGCTGCATCAGATGACCTGGCCTCCACAATCACCCGACCTCAACCCAGTTGAGATGGTCTGGGATGAGATGTACCACAGAGTGAAGGAAAAGCAGCCAACAAGTGCTCGGCATATGTGGGAACTCCTTCAAGACTGTTGGAAAAGCATTAATCAGGAAGCTGGTTGAGAGAATGCCAAGAGTGTGCAAAGTTGTCATCAAGGCAAAGGGTGGCTACTTTGAAGAATCTCAAATATAACATATTTGGATTTGTTTAACACTTTTCTGGTTACTACATGATTCCATATGTGTTATTTCACAGTTTTGATGTCTTCACTATTATTCTACACTGTAGAAAATAGTAAAAATAAAGAAAAACCCTTGAATGTATAGGTGTGTCCAGACTTTTGACTAGTACTGTATTTGTGAGTGTGATTTCTTTGGGGTACAGTTTACTTGATGTTTTTTGCTCACTGATAAGAGAGGCTCGGCTCAGGGAGTTCTGGATTGTGAGGTGTTTTGCTGTTCATTGTCTTTGCTTCATGCTGGAGTAATCATTACACATCCAAGGTTTGAGCTACACAATGCTCAGTTTGGAATTGCCATCAGCTGATGCCAGTTATAAACATACAGCTCCTTTCCTTCATCTCCTTTTAAACCCTTGGACTCCTGTTTACCTGTGTTTGTGCCCTTCCAAGTGCATTGTGGTTATGTTGCCCTGAGTCCTGTGCATGTAGAAGGGGGGTGGGGATTTACGACGGCAATATCATGAAATGCGGATGATGACGTCATTGTTTTCTAACATTTGGTGGATCTGGGCTTTTCCCGTTATCTGACTTGGCTTACTTTGGTCTCTTGTTTTGTGTAGGAAGTATTGTTTTGTCCAGCCCCTGAAACCTGAATTGAATGCTTGTAATCTTGCCTCTAACTTCCCTGTATTGAAGAACTGACTAACAGCAGAAGATAAATATGATATATATACGTTTGTTTACACGTGTATATTTTGTGTAGCTTACTTGCCACTGTGCCACCCACAGTCCCGTTGGATTGCTTGGACGCGTCTCTGAGCAACACTTCTTCTCTTCACTTTTGAACGGCTGTTCTCGATATCCAGTTATTTAATACGTTTTACCAGTGCTTTCTGTTCTTGTGGTTCCAAGTGGTACCCCACACGGTCTAAGCCAAGAACCTTGACCTGATCCATATTTAGAGTGTGATGTCCACTTTATTCCGAGCACTATTCATCTATGTTTAGATGTGACGAAAAAGATCATGTTTAGGAAAATATTGTGAGCATTTGAAGAATATTATCATCATCGTGTTTTATAGTTGTGTTGAAGGGAATTCTAAAGAGTTTTGTAATTGTCCAATGCTGTTAATTTGTGTTTACCATCATTGACTTGTGAGTGTCGATATTGGTACTTTCTAAGTCATTTCATGAGCTGGCTAGCACTACTACAGGCAGCTCTTATCCTAGAACCAGAATATACTAATGTTTTTAATAGAAATATATAGAGCGGAATATACGTCCAGTGTAACTAATACATAACTTGCCATAAACAGCCATTATCTTCATTGTTTGTTTCTTTCATTAATGCCAATTACGTGTTTCAATGGTTTACAATGATGGGTTTCTGAGCTCCTCTTGCCTGCCCTCTGCTTTTGATGGTATGGTTATTTGACCTGTGTGATCCTTTTACAATGTTTGCTGTGCCCTCCTGAGAAAAAGATTCCATAGATATACCTACCTGTTATCACTTCTTCATTGACATGTTGGAAAATGCTAATTGTTAAATGAGTTGAATGCAATGTGTTAAAAAAAAAACTAAAGACTACTGGATCAGTGATCAGGAAATGGTGACATAACATTTTCTTGATACAGAGGACACATAGTGTAATGATAGTGATATAGTAATTTGATGCAATTTTATTTAAGGTATCTTATTTTATCATGGTTTTGATGATGAGCGGCTATAGTTATAAATGGTATGTTGTTTTGATGTGGCCATTAAATTTTGCAACGCATGGTTTAATGGTTAAGGTCTCTTGTACATACACTTAAATATGTAGTATAAATATTGACCTTTATGTTGTAGCATGGTAATACTTGTGTGTCTGAAAGAAAACAAAGTGGGTCATTGATCTGATTTGCTGTTGGTAAAATAAATGTTCTTGAACATTTACCTTTGTTTTGTTTATCATTTCAATTCTCATGCTATGCCGCAATTACGATATTCAAGTATAATTACGTGTCGTGCTATTACAGTAGACTGAAAACATAATATTCTACATTCAATAGGCCTATGAAATACTGTAGGCCTACTCTAGAATATGAGGTAGATGGAGACAGAGCCCGTGCTGTGGAATCTTCTCTTCAGCTCTCACTCATTTTACCACTTGATGGATATTTTACCAACGCTGAAAGATCCAGCACAGCCTGCACAGGTGGCTATTTGTGTTTCCCGCAGCAGCAGCAAAATTCGTTCTGAATGAATTAGGATAGCCTATACTTGACAAAATAACATCGATGAACAATAAATACAATCTGTATAAAAATACATCGAATTTGTTTACTCGACAGGTGTACGCCGCCATCATCTCACACTCACGTGCGGGATTAACTCCCATTCTTAAAGCACTTAGGTGTTGAATAAACAACGCAACATAACGTTAATATTCCAATAAGACTACATTATGTTCTTGATTTCCTGTATATAGCTTTGGCATGTCAACCATAGCGTGATACTGAATGTGAGTATAGAGAAGCGTTTGAGACATCCATTATTGAACAGTAGGGATTGGACACCATTTAGCAAAAGCTAACGATAGCACGAACACGGAAAAGAAGTGCTGGGTGAAACTGAGTTGTTCATGCCTCTGCTGATCATGAATAGGCAAGGTAAGTTACTATGGCTAGATTGTTGAATTGTTCAATGAATGAATGAATGAATGACATCCTACTCTGTATCACACGGTGAGATAAAGAATACATGCCTAGATAGCCTTTCATGCTATGCGTGATTAGCCACACGCAATGCTATTGCTAGCGCTACAGGTAGGCATTGAATTCAGCACCATGGACTGCGCACTGGGCGAAATTGAGAACAACGAATGGGAGTCCTCTTGACAGCGGAGATAAAAACAAATATATATAAATACGTTTAGAGTTCAATTCTACACATTTTGCCATGGGTTGTAGAGAAAATGTTGCTGTTTTAAAACATGTTTGCTGCAGTTCTAAACAATTTGCCATGGTGCGGAGAGAAACATTAGCAGTTCTAGAGCTAATTTCCTGCAATTCTACAGATTTTGCCATAGGGTCTAGAGAAATGTTTGCATTGCATGTTTAATATGATATCTGACTGAGTGTGACTAACAAAATCAATGGGTGCCCTCCGGTCTATACCCGTGATTACTACAAGTTTAGATTGCTGGCCGCTAGACTATTTTACCCATCTAAAAAAAACGGAGCTGACATGGGCTAATTGAGTGACTGATATTACAAGAGAAAGACTGCTGATCCACAACCAAATTTCGAAATTGCACCTTGTGCATTTTACTATTCTAACTCTCAGCAGTAAGTTGGTATTGGTATTTTATGAGGGTCCCCATTAGCTCATGCAAAAGTACACAAATCAAAAAACATGATACAGAATGACATAATACAGAACATCAATAGACAAGGACAGAACCACATAATCAATGCATACACACAAACTATCTAGGTCAAATAGGGGAGAGGTGTGCTTCGAGGTGTTGCTTTATCTGTTTTTTGAAACCAGGTTTGCTGTTTATTTGAGCAATATGAGATGGAAGGAAGTTCCATGCAATAAGGGCTCTATGTAATACGGTACGCTTTCTTGAATTTGTTCTGGATTTTGGGACTGTGAAAAGACCCCTGGTGGCATGTCTGGTGGGATAAGTGTGTGTGTCAGAGCTGTGTGTAAGTTGACTATGCAAACAATTTGGTATTTTCAACACATTGTTTCTTATAAAAAGAAGAATTGATGCAGTCAGTCTCTCCTCAACTCTTAGCCAAGAGAGACTGGCATGCATACTATTTATTTCAGCCCTCTGATTACAATCAAGAGCTAAATGTGCCACTCTGTTCTGGGCCAGCTGCAGCTTAACTAAGTCTTTCTTTCAGCACTGGACCACACGACTGGACAATAATCAAGAATAGACAAAACTAGAGCCTGCAGAACTTGCTTTTGGATTGTGGTGTCAAAAAAGCAGAGCATCTCTTTAGTTGAGACTAGTTGACTAAATGAAGATGAACTGCCAGTAGAGCAGTAATTTATGTCAACAACTGAACATTTATGAAGTCACAGTTCGAGCATTGATATGGGTATGCATTGTAGACAGTAACATCTATCCTTTCAAAGGTTACAGTGGGGAAAATGTTTCACCAAGGAACATTTCCATTGGAATATCAGGAATTGGAAGTCCGACTAACGGTCTATCAGAGGAGGATGAGTTTGATTTAAAGATGGAGCTGGCAAAGGTATTATTCTCTCTGTGTCTGTCCAACTTTGCACATTTGTCCCATTCTTCATGTTGTCAAACATTGTCATATACATTTATGTTGAATCTGTCTCTTAGCATAATAGTTTGTTCAGATTTTGATTTGCACCCAAATTAATGGAAAAAGACAAGTCACAGAAAATCCACAATTTATTATTTTTAGTCTGAAAATTGTAAACTTTTCTGTCATTTTTTTCTGCTCAGACGGAGGATGAAATACAGACTTTGCGGCAGGTACTCTTGGCCAAAGAGAAATATGCAATGGACATCAGGAGGCAGCTGGGTACTGGCCCCTTCAGTGAGATTAAACAAAACCTGTCCAAAGGCTGGCAGGAAGTCCAGACCTCCAATGCGTAAGTACTTCCACCTGTGAGATGCCCTCATGATGTCACACAACACTCCAGCTTCTTCAACCGCCTATACAACATCAGAAATGTATTAAAGTAACCCGAGGCATTATAAAGACTAAATTACCCATCTAAACAAAGTTAGCTGACATGGGCTGATTGAGTGACTGTCACTGAATTACAAAACAAGCTTGACAATAATACATCATAATTAGTATCAGAATAGTAGTAATAATAATAATAATTTGGTGGGTACTGGCAAAGACCAAAGCTGGCAGGAGTTCCGTTGAGGACATGGGTGTCTCTCTATCACACGTGAAGGATCTTTTAAACAAACAAATAGACACCTACAAGCAGTTGTTACAACAACAAGAAAATAGCTTCAAGTGTTTTGTCCAAATACTCGTGGATTCTACTAATAAAATAATGGACGACCTGACCAGAGAGGTCCAGGACCTGAAGAATATTTTGCAGTTCTCCCATGGTCAGCTCGATGAGTTGATGACAGCAATCTGTAAGTCATTGAGAGAGGATATCAGTTCAAGGCGGAATAACATGGTTGTGGACGGAATTGCAGAATCTCCACATGAGACCTGGACGGAGTCTGAGGACAAAGTGAGGGAAATTATCTCTGAGAAATTGAAGATGGACCACAGGAAGATTGAGGTGGAGTGCGCCCACGGGACTGGAAAACCCGGCCCAGATAGTGGTCAAGTTCCTGAGGTTCAAGGACAAGGTAGCTGTTCTGGAAAGAGCGAAGAACTTGAGAGGAACGTATATCTTAGGAAATAGGTAACTGAGATAACTGATCCCAGCCATGAAGTCTGCCAGAGCGCGTGGGGAAATTGCTTTCATCCGCTATGACAGGCTCATTGTCCACCCTCCCTCCCTCCCAGAAGCCTGGAAGGGATGAGAGAGTCAAGCCTATGGGTTCGTAGCTTCAACCCCACAACACACACACACCAATTGATTAATGGACTGCTGAATGTATATTTTGTTCTCTTGCTTTGTTTTCTCTTTTCAGTATTATGTCTATCTCTGATAAGCAACCCAGGAAAGGGATGAAAATAGCCCATATTAATATATGTAGCCTTAGAAATAAGGTTCATGAAATCCGTAACTTGCTAACATCAGATAACATTCATATATTAGCCATTTCTGAGACTCACTTAGATAATTAATTTGATGATACATCAGTAGCAATACAAGGATATAACATGTATAGAAGAGACAGAAATGCTTATGGGGGAGGTGTTGCTGTATATATTCAGAGCCATATCCCTGTAATGGTTAGAGAAGATCTTATGTCAAGTGTTATTGAAGTGTTGTGGTTGCAGGTTCACTTGGCACATCTAAAGCCTTTTCTTTTGGGGTGTTGCTATAGGCTACCAAGTGCTAACAGTCAGTATCTAAATAATGTGTGAAATGCTTGATACTGTATGTGATATAAACAGAGAGGTCTACTTTCTTGGGCACCTAATTATTGACTGGTTTTCATCAAGTTGTCCGCTCAAGAGGAAGCTTCTTACTGTGACCAGTGTCTGTAATCTGGTTCAGGTTATTAATCAACCTACCAGGGTGTTTACAAACACTACAGGAACAAGATCATCCACATGTATCGATCACATGTTTACTAATACTGCAGAACTTTGTTCTAAAGCTGTATCCGTACCCATTGGATGCAGTGATCACAATATAGTGGCTATATCCAGGAAAGCCAAAGTTCCAACAGCTGGGCCTAAAATAGTGTATAAGAGATCATACAACAATTTTGCTGTGACTCTTATGTGGATGATGTTAAAAATATTTGTTGGTCTGATGTGATTAATGAGGAGCATCCAGACGCTGCACTTGATGCATTTATGAAATTGCTTCTTCCAATTATTGATAAACATGCACCTATTAATTAAGAAACTGACTGTTAGAACTGTTAAGGCTCCATGGATTGATGAGGAATTGAACATCTGTATGGTTGAAAGAGATGGGGCAAAAGGAGTGGCTAATAAGTCTGGTGTCACGATCTTGGAAATGAGCGGACCAAGGCGCAGTGTGAGTATAGTTCCACATATATATTTTAGTGAAACTAACAAAACAATACAACAAAACGTACAAAGACCCTAATGACGTAGTGCCCAAACACACTAACCAACAATCAATATCCCACAAAACACAGGTGGGGAAATAGCTACCTAAATATGATCCCCAATCAGAGGCAACGATAAACAGCTGCCTCTGATTGGGAACCATATTAGCACCAACTAGTCACGCCCTGACCTACTACACCATAAAGAACTAAGGGCTCTCTATGGTCAGGGCGTGACATCTGGCTGCAAAAAAAAACTGTTTGCATGTTCTTCACAAAGAGGGCAACAGATGCTACTGAGCCAGATGTCTATGTGTCAGGGGAGAAGCTCCAGGTGGTATCCGATTTTAAGTACCTTGGCATCATACTTGATTCCAACCTCTCTTTTAAAAAGCATGTGAAAAAGGTAATTCAAATAACCAAATTCAACCTAGCTAATTTCCGATTTATACGAAATTGTTTGACTACAGAGGTAGCAAAACTGTACTTCAAATCTATGATACTCCCCCACTTAACATACTGCTTGACTAGTTGGGCCCAAGCTTGCTGTACAACATTAAAACCTATTCAGTCTGTCTACAAACAGGCTCTTAAAGTGCTTGATAGGAAGCCCAATAGCCATCATCATTGTCACATCCTTAGAAAGCATGAGCTCTTGAGTTGGGAAAATCTTGTGCAATACACCGACGCATGTCTTGTATTCAAGATCCTTAATGGCCTGGCTCCCCCTCCACTCAATATTTTTGTTAAACAGAAAACCCAGACATATGGCAGCAGATCCACAAGGTCTGCCATGAGAGGTGACTGTATAGTTCCCCTAAGGAAAAGCACCTTTAGTAAATCTGCATTCTCTGTGAGAGCTTCCCATGTCTGGAATACACTGCCATCAGACACACATAACTGCACCACATATCACACTTTCACAAAATGCTTGAAGACATGGCTAAAGGTCCATCAGATTTGTGAACATGGTCCCTAGCTGTGTGTTGCCGCTCTCCATGTTGTCTGTTGTCTGTAGCTTGTGAGGTGTGGAAACACTTTGTTGCTTTTATGAATTTTGTCTTGCTGCTTTTTGTTCTATGTTGCTCTGTCTGTATGCTACGTCTTGCTTGTCCTATGTTGCTCTGTCTGTATGCTATGTCTTGCTTGTCCTATGTTGCTATGTCTTGCTTGTTCTATGTTGCTATTGTCTATATTGTAATTGTTTTAATAACCTGCCCAGGGACTGCGGTTGAAAATTAGCCGGCTGGCTAAAACCGGCACTTTTACTGAAACGTTGATTAATGTGCACTGTCCCTGTAAAAATAAAAATAAACTCAAACTCAAACTCAAACATTTGACGGGCTTACTTACTGCAAATTGAGAAATTATGTGACTACTCAATAAAAAGAATAAGAAACTATTATGAAGCCAAGATCAATGATATAAAAAATGTGGGGGAAAAAACTTTGGAGTACTTTAAATGAAATGATGGGCAGAAAGACAATTTCAGCTCCATCTTTCATTGAATCAGATGGCTTATTCATCACAAAACCATTTGATGTTGGCAATTATTTTAATGATTATTTCATTGGCGAAGTGGGCAAACTTAGGCAGGAAATGCCAACATCGAACAAGTGAGAAATTGTATTCATGCATAAAAAAAACAATTAATGAAAGAAAAGCATTGCACGTTTTAATTTTGTAAAGTTAGTGTGGGAGAGGTGGAAAAATGATTGCTATCGATAAATAATGACAAACCTCCTGGCATTGACAACTTAGATGGAAAGCTAATGAGGATGGTAGCTGACTCTATAGCCACTCCTATCTGTCATATCTTTAATCTGAGCCTAGCGGAAAGTATTTGTCCTCAGGCCTGGAGGGAAGCCAAAGTAATTCCGCTACCCAAGAGTGGTAAAGCGCCTTTACTGGTTCTAACAGCAGACCTATGAGCTTGCTGTCAGCTCTTAGCAAACTTTTGGAAACAATGGTGTTTGACCAAATACAATGCTATTTCTCTGTAAACAAATTAACAACAGACTTTCAGCACGCTTATAGAGAAGGGCACTCAACATGTACTGCACTGACACAAATGACTGATGATTGGTTGAAATAAATTGATAATAATAAGATTGTGGGAGCTGTACTGTTAGATTTCAGTGCAACCTTTGATATTATTGACCCTAACCTGTTGTTGAAAAAAACATGTGTTATGGCTTTTTAACCTCACCTCTGAATCCACAATATGGTAATCTATCTAATAGAACTCAGAGGGTTTTCTTCAATGGAAGCTTCTCTAATGTCAAACATGTAAAGTGTGGTGTACCGCAGGGAAGCTCTCTAGGCCCTCTACTCTTTTATATTTTTACCAATGACCTGCCACTGGCATTAAACAAAGCATGTGTGTCCATGTATGCTGATGATTCAACCATATACGCATCACAGCTAATGAAGTCACTGAAACTCTTAAAAAAGAGTTGAAGTCTGTGGAATCACTACTAAGAGCATTGTATTTGGTACAAATCATTCCTTGTGGCTGTTGAACAAGTTGAGGAGACTAAATTACCTTAGATTATAAACTGTCACGGTCAATACATATAGATTCAATGGTTGTAAAGATGGGGAGAGGTCTGTCCGTAATAAAGAGATGCTCTGCTTTTTTGACACCACACTCCAAAAAGCAAGTTCTGCAGGCTCTAGTTTTGTCTACTCTTGATTATTGTCCAGTCGTATGGTCCAGTGCAGCAAGGAAATACCTAGTTAAGCTGCAGCTGGCCCAGAACAGAGCGGCATGCTTTGCTCTTGATTATAATCAGAGGGCTGATATAAACACTATGCATGCCAGTCTCTCTTGGCTAAGAGTTGAGGAGAGACTGACTGCATCACTTCTTCTTTTATAAGAAACATTAATGTGTTGAAAATCCCAAATTGTTTGCATAGTCAACTAACACACAGCTCTAACAAACACACACTTATCCCACCAGACATGCCACCAGGGGTCTTTTCACAGTCCCGAAATCCAGAACAAATTCAAGAAAGAGTACCATATTATATAGAGCCCTTATTGCATGGAACTTCCTTCCATCTCATATTGCTCAAATAAACGGTTTCAAATAACCTGGTTTCAAAAAACAGATAAAGCAACACCTCGTGGCACAACGCCTCTCCCCATATTTGACCTAGATAGTTTATGTGTATGCATTGATATGTAGGCTATGTGGGCCTTTAAAAAAACTGTAGTTCTGTCCTTGAGCCGTTCTTGTCTATTGATGTTCTGTATTATGTCATTCTGCATTATGTTTCATGTTTTGTGTGGACCCCAGGAAGAGTAGCTGCTGCTTTTGCAACAGCTAATGGGGATTCTAATCAAATCCCATATACATATACTGTACACTGCAAAAAAAAAGAAATCTGTCAATTTAAATATGTTCATTATGCCCTAATCTATAGATTTCATATGCCTGGGAATACAGATATGCATCTGTTGGTCACAGATACCTTTTTAAACAAATTAGAGCCGTGGATCAGAAAAACAGTCAGTATCTGGTGGGACCACCATTTGCCTCATGGAGCACAACAGACACAGCTTCTTCGCATAGAGTTGATAAGTCTGTTGATTGTGGACTGTGAAATGTTGTCCCACTCCTCTTCATTGGCTGTGCGAAGTTGCTGGATATTGGTGGGAACTGGAACACACTGTCGTACATGTCGATCCAGAGCATCCCAAACAGGCTCAATGGGTGACATGTCTGTTGAGTGTGCAGGCTATGGAAGAACTGGGACATTTTCAGCTCCCAGGAATTGTGTACAGATCCTTGCGACATGGGGCTGTGCATTAACGTGCTGAAACATGAGGTGGCACGACAATGGGCCTCTGGATCTCGTCACGGTATCTTTGCTCATTCAAATTGCCATTGATAAAATGCAGTTGTGTTAGTTGTCTATAGCTTATGCTTGCTCATAACATAACCACACCGCCACCATGGGGCACTCTGTTCACAATGTTGGCATCAGGAAACCGTTCGCCCACACAACACCATACACTGTGTCTGCCATCTGCCCGGTACAGTTAAAACCGGGATTCATCCGTGAAGAGCACACTTCTCCAGCGTGCCAGTGGCCATCGAAGGTGAGAATTTGCCCACTGAAGTCGAACTGCAGTCAGGTCAAGATCCTGGTGAGGATAACGAGCACCCAGATCAGCTTCCCTAAGACGGCTTATGGTAGAGAAATGAACATTCAACATTTATGAGAAATATGCTTTTTGTGCGTATGGAACATTTCTGGGATCTTTTATTTCAGCTCATGAAACATTGGACCAACACTTCACAGGTTGCATTTCTTTTTCTGTTCAGTATATTTGTCATATTTCACACATGTACTTGTGTATAATTGTGTATTATATGCATTTGTGAATTGGAAATGTGTTTTATCCCAACTCCCCCTGAGACACTATCAGATTTGAAGGCATTCAAAAACTGTGGATAGACTTCAAACTAATGGAGAGCCTTTGCAAATGAACCAGGGCAGATTTGACTCTGACTTAATGTGAGTAAAAGTTGGGCAAAGGTGAACCAAGCCTGCCAAAGCAGCTATTGCATCTATTATTATTTCTGGCAGAACGTTGTTGAAAAGCATACAATGTCAGCACCCTGTTTTTGCCTGGCATAATACCTACAGTACATAATCCTGAAATGCATGCTCTTAATGCTTTCTCTAAGATGGAGCTCTGATGATAATGTACCTCTGTATTTACAGATATCTGACAGCCTCAGCTACTCTGGAAGACATCAGCCAATCTAACGTGTGAGTGGTCACTATCCATTATATATGTGAATTTAACCAAGACGGGCTTTGCTAAAAGGGTTCTTGTTCTATGTTGTTCTAAGCTCTATGTTGGAACAGCTGATGGGATTTTAAGGTCAGCTGGATCAGAGGCCTGTTAATAGCCTGTCCAATAGCCTTTCTTAACATTGGCAGCAGCATTAACAACAGGCTGTGGCTAGCCTGGCCGGGGAGGGAGCACTTTACTTGGTGAAAACAGAGGGGGTGGGGGGAATCTGGCTATCTGCACTAGGACAGGGTGACCACGAAGGTGCTGATGGCTCATATTTTGGGGTTTCACCCATCGTGCTTCAACCAGTCCATCCGTGCTCATAGCATGTGTCCTCCTGCTGATGCTGTGGTGGAACACAGCAAGCTCGTCACTGTGAAAAGGAGGATCCAAGAAAGTGGATGGGCCAATATGCAAATTAAGTTTTGCCCTTTCCCCCTTGATATACTATAGTAGTCATGCCGACTGATTGGTAGTCAAAATATAAACTTCCTGTCTTTTCTAGATCTCCGACTCTCTCTCTTGCTTTCTGTGACTAGGTATAAGAGGACCCAGGAGAGTATCTCTAATGCAGGACAGATGACCAGTGCTGCCCTGTCCACAGTGGGTGTGGCCATTACAAGGAGACTTGGAGACATGAGGTACCCTCAGCTCATCCTCCTGCACACCCTTCTGTTCTTTCCATCTTCCTTCACCACCTCTATTACCCATCTGTCCACCAGCAGTGTCCACCCTTCATATCGTCACTTTGTCTTAATCCACTAAATCAATCATCTTTTTAATCCAGTTATATATATATATATGTATATATACACACACACACACACACACACACACACACACACACACACACACACACCCACACACACACTGAGTGTACAAAACATTAGGAACACCTGCTCTTTCCATGACAGACTGACCAGGTGATTCAAGGTGAAAGATATGATCCCTTATTGATGTCACCTGTTAATTCCACTTCAATCTGTGTAGATGAAGGAGGAGGGGGGGGTTACAAAAATATTTTTAAGCCTTGAGACAATCGAGACATGGATTCTGTATGAGCAAGACAAAAGATTTAAGTGCCTTTGAACAGGGTATGGTAGTAGGTGCCAGGCACACCGGTTTGAGTGTGTCAAGAACTGCAATGCTGTTGGGTTGTTCACGCTCAACAGTATATATATACAGAACCAGTCAAAAGTTTGGACACCCCTACTCATTACAGGGTTTTTCTTCATTTTGACTATTTTCTACATTGTAGAATAATAGTGAATAACTATGAAATAGCACAAATGGAATCATCTATTAACCCCAAAAAATGTTGTGACAAAGTATGGGTGGTATACAGAAGATAGCTCTATTTGGTAAAAGACCAAGTCTGACGTGGCAGCGTGGTAGGCATAGTTTGTTGCATGACTTAATCACAACAATTGAGGATTGGCTGATCACTACGAAACAAACCTTCTGGATAATATTGAGAATCTGGAACTATTTATTGATCCGCATTTTGATATGCTCGAAAAAGAAACGCATACATCGAAGTGAACAAGAGAATATCTTTCCTCGAGTTCTACAAGTGAAACTGATGGGAAGTTGCCACCAAAAATTCTAAATGTCACATTGGGAGGGGGACGATTTTATAACTGTCTCCAGAAGATAGAGCATTGCTTACAAGCATGAGCGAGCAGTTCAAAAAAATGATATATTGCCTGGGTTACTGGGGGAGTTTGAGGCCTTAAAAATAGGAATGGATTACAGTAATAAAATGAAATACGAGTGGAACATAAGATATTGAAAACTGCCGTGGACTCCCTAGAAGACACTACAGAGAGGCTACGGTATGATAATAAAACAATGAAAGCCGAATTACTTGATCTAAAGTGCAGAAGTATGAAAAATAATATTGTTATAGTGGGAATAAAGGAGGATAAACACAAACTATTTGTCAACGGAGGAAAAATCAAGGTGTTCAGGAAAAGTAATCTCAATATGACGGACGAACAGGTGGAAACAATTGATTTTCAGAGGGCTCACTGTTTCGGTGGCAGCGCAGAGGGAAGGCCCCGTCCGATCGTAGCTATGCTGACCCACCTCAAAAGGAAAATTGCTTTGTTACAACAGGTTAGAGAATTGAAGAACACCTTATTCTCTATTGATGAACAATTTCCCCATAAAATAGTGGAGAGACGATGTGCCCTGTACCCCACTTACAAAAGGCTCCGAGAAGTGAAGCAGAATGTTCGTCTAGTGGTCAATAAATGATATGTAAACAACCAAATGTTCAAGGACTCTAAGATTACAATGTGGCTGTGAGTGATTATAGCTACCTCCTGTTGAAGTAGTCCCTGATAGATATTTGCACCGCGTTAAACAGTACACATAATATTTTTTTTGCATGAACAACTTTTTTTATTCATGCAGTATGGAACCGTGGACTTAAAATAAGGTTGGACTTATGGTAATGCAGAATGGGTATGATGAACTTATCCCTTCTCTTTATGGACTTAATATCAGGTTTTGATTTAGGGGAAGGCAAAGATGGGTAAGGCTGACCTTTTTTCTTTAAGATTTATTTACTTATTTAATTTGAAGATTGTACATTAGAAATACCAAGGTTGTTGTTTTTTACTTGATATGATATGGCCTACTTGTAGAGGTCGTGTATATTATGACTTAAAATATGTTATTGTTCGCTGATGTGAATTGGAATGAATAGCTGTTAAGATAAAACGTAATAAATATGAATAGATTTATTATAGGGCAATGATAAAGGACAATATCATTAAAAACCTGCCTAGGTTCTCTATTGGAATAGGCCTATATGATCCTAAAATAATTGGTGTCATTTGCCTTTTACATTTAAAAAAGAAATCTCATTATAAAAAATGTAAAGGATGATTATTGTTCCGTTACACACCAGCAAATGGATTAGGTATTGTCAACAGGGTTGTTGTCTCTATTAGTGTGGTGGGCTGGTTAACACGGGGATAAACTGATTAAAGGTAACGGTAGAACACTTCTCTAAGCGAGAGAGAGGTATATTATATATTTCTATATAAGCTATTTATGCTACCTTTTTATATTCTTGATCGTAATGATATAGGCCTAGGTGTAAAACAGCCGAGGTGCTAGAGCAACAACCCTGGAATAAAAAACAAAATGTTCTTGGACACCGTGCCATGGCTGTGTCCGTCAATTGTAAATGAATCTTGGGTATCACTTTTCTTTCAAAAAGCAAAAAAAATATGGTCTGTTAAAATAACATCAAATTGATTAGAAATACAGTGTTAGACATTGTTAATGTGGTAAATGACTATTGTAGCTGAAAGGCTGATTTAAAAAAAATGGAATATCTACGTAGGCTTACAGAGGCCAATTATCAGCTACCATCACTCCTGTGTTCCAATGGCACGTTGTATTAGCTAATCCAAGTTTATCTTATAAGTTTAATTGATCTTTAGAAACCCCTTTTGAAATGGTGTTAGCACAGCTGAAAATTGTTGTTCTGATTTAAAGAAGCAATACAACTGACATTCAAAATGTAACAAGTACTTTTGTGTGTCAGGGCAAATGTATTCATGCAGTAAAAAGGTTATAATTTTCTTTAGGAATGTAGTGAAGTAAAGTTGTCAAAAAATAAATAGTTAAGTACAGATACCCAAAAAAATTCTTAAGTAGTACATTCCAGTATTTTTACTTAAGTACTTTACACCACTGCCCTTCACAGGACACATTGTTGAGGACAAAGGTTTCTTCTTGTGCATTTGTTTACGCAATCACAGGGAGAAATTCAACAGCCTTAATCGAATCGGACCAGTCGGTCTTAATTGGCAACATTATCCCTTTATCTACTTTACTGTTCCTTCATAGCCTTTAAATTGAGCCTGCGTAAAGGATAGCTGTCACTGTGATGCATTTTTGCTTGCCATTAATTGTTTAAGTATTTTTAATATATATACGCACACACACACTCTTCTCACTCATACAGCGCACTGTCAATATTTACACCTCCATGTGGCCTCTTGATTACTTTATCTGACCATCTTTCTTTCCCCATCTCTTTCCTGGAATGCTGCCCAATAACCGGACAGGGCACTGCCTTTGCCAAGCCCACCTCGGTAAGGATAGTAGGAGTTCCCTGGCCTTGTGATAGTGAAATACCTTGATTTCGATGTGATATATTCGATGTGATATATTAAGCTGCTACTGATCTTATCTGTTTTTCTTGCTCATGTGCTATATACTACTATACTACATGATGTACTAATATACTACATACTGTACTACTACTGTATACTACATGTTGTACTGCTATACTACATGTTGTACTGCTATACTACATGATGCACTTCTATACTACATGATGTACTCTTCTACTACATACTGTACTACTAATGTATACTACATGATGCACTCCTATACTACATGATGCATTCTTATACTACATACTGTACTACTACTGTATACTACATGATGCACTCCTTTAATACATGATGCACTACTATACTACATACTGTACTACTGTATACTACATGTTGTACTGCTATACTACATGATGCATTCTTATACTACATACTGTACTACTACTGTATACTACATGATGCACTCCTTTAATACATGATGCACTACTATACTACATACTGTACTACTGTATACTACATGTTGTACTGCTATACTACATGATGCACTTCTATACTACATGATGTACTCTTCTACTACATACTATACTACTACTGTATACTACATGATGCACTCCTATACTACATGATGTACTCTTCTACTACATACTGTACTACTACTGTATACTACATGATGCACTCCTATAATACATGATGCACTACTACTGTATACTAAATGATGGCCTATAATACTACTACTTTATACTACATGCTGTACTACTATACTGCATGTTGTACTGCTATACTACATGTTGTACTGCTATACTACATGATCTACTACTATATTACATGCTATACTACATGATGTACTACTATACTAGTACTTTATACTACATGTTGTACTGCTATACTACATGATGTACTACTAAACTACATGATGCTCTTACTAATCTCTCGTTGTCTCTGTTTCTGCTCTCGGACGCACCAGCCCCTCCTTGGGCCACTCCATCAGTGTCCCTGCTATGTCAATGAGGTAAAACACTGGGCACACTACTGCACTACTACTACTACTTTCTGCAGGAACTCCACAGGCAGTGAATGATGTTTGAATGATATTAACTTCGTCCCCAGGCTAATTGCGAACAGTGCTTGGGGAGGAAGAGTCTGGTGAACGTCATTAGAATGACATTAATGCTGCAAGTAAATAAAGTTACATTTAAAGCTGAAAAACTTACTTTAACCTGAAGTGATACCTCAAAGTGATTTCCATTGTTTACGAGATGTGTCTTTCTGCCTCCTTGTAGACATTCCAATACATTCAAGTCCTTTTGAAGACATGGTGTGAAGCGTGAAGGTAAGTGTCTGTGAGAACAATCACAAACATAAAGAACAGAAAATACTGTATCTTCTCATCTTTAATATTACAACTAATTCCTCATGTCTCTACTGGCTTCTGTCTCTCCCACACAGAACAAGGTGTCCAGGATTCTAGGGATTGACGGAGATAACTCTGGGTCTGAAAGAAGCCCATCTCAGAACAGTGGTTCCTTCCAACATAATCTATTTTTCTCTCAACCATCTGTAATCTCACTACTCCCTTCATTACTTTAACCTGATGTCATGGTCCACACTACCCCTTCAAAGAGTAAACATTATGCAGGAGGTTGATAACTTGGGTATGGCTTTGACAGTGTTGGTTCCAAACTTTCATTCATTCTAAATATGAAGTAGTATTTCCAATATGAAGTTATGTATATTGTCCAACTGTTTGAAGGAAAATGTCATTGTCATATTCTACTATTGCATTATAAGAACATAACAATCACAAATGTACAGTAATGTATTTTTGTACTTTAAGAGAATTTACAATTAAAACAAAAGTGGTCTGTTCTGATTTTGGATACTATACCTTTCTGGAAAAATAAAGAGAGAAATAAAAGTGAGTATTGTTGTTACAGTTCACAGCTATAACCATGATACGGTAGTATAATAGACTGGTAAGACGGTGATTGTCATGTTGTTTAAAAAATATAAAACTTATGTTCCCTGACTGGGAATTTAACACCAGCCGCAGAAGTGAGAGTGCCAAAGCCTAACCCCTAGACCACCACGAAATGCAGAATATTTCAGAAAATGATAAATACTGTTCAAAAAATTATATTGTTAACTTGGAATAGCGGACTTCGGCAGTACAGTTGTTTAAAAAACAAGCATAAAACACAAATAAAAAACATATGTTCCCTGACCGGGAATCGAACCAGGGCCGCGGCGGTGAGAGCGCCGAATCCTAACCACTAGACCACCAGGGAAATCTGAACTCTTCGGAAAATTATTTTGTTAAGTTGGTATAACAGACTTCGGTAGTACAGTTGTTTGAAAAAAAAAAACATTAAAAACATGTTCCCTGACCGGGAATCGAACACGGGCCGCGGCGGTGAGAGCGCCGAATCCTAACCACTAGACCACTAGGGAAATCTGAACTGCTCAGAAAATTATATTCTTAAATTGGTATAACGGACTTCGGTAGTACAGTCGCTGTCGGGTTGTAAAAAAAACAAATAGATATATTCTCTGATTGGGAATCCAACCCGGGCCGCTGCGGTGAAAACGCCGAATCCTAACCACTAGACCACCAAACTTATATTGTTAACTTTGAAATAACTATTATCGTGTCTTTCTTCTTCATGATGACATTATTGAGGGAATTACATTTGATAATTTATAGGATTTGTTACAATAGTCTGTGATTCCAATCATCTTATAAACATTGAAAAGAAAAAGTCAGATAATAACATGTTAACATTATGTTCTGCTTTCACAGTTAGGATTCATTCCTAAATGCGAAATTCCACGCTGTGGAAGACCAAATTAAAACAGTGAATCAATCAGTAGGCTACTGGGTTAAAGTTCGGTTATTCGTGTTTGGGACAGCTGCGGATTCTGTATGACGTGTCTGTCAAGAGCATTGCAATTGATTGCAAATCATGTTTTGTGCTTGCCCAGCCTAGACTAGACGTAACATGTTAAACGTACATATGAAAAATGTATTCGGTATGATTACAAGGGTTGGTCGGGATGGACGGAAGGCGTGCGTGCATATAACGCGAAGTCTAATAACCCAAAGGTTGTGTTTGACTCTCATCAAGGACAATTCTAGCTAATGAGCAACTTCTTACAACTTTTAGCTTTACAAAAAACAACTACTTAGCATGTTAGCTAACCCTACCCCTAAACCCTTTAGCCTTTAACCCCTAACCTTAATAGCCCCTTAACCCTGACTTTAGCCCTAATCCTAACCATAACCTCTATCCTAGTTTACATTATCCATATAGGTAAAGTTAGCCACAACATACTGGAACTCATAACTTGTCATACATTTTTCAAATTCGTAACATATTGTACACATTGCAATTCGTAACATATCATAAGAATTCTAATATGTAACATATCATACGAAATGGATGATGGATATGCACAAATTAGTACACACAATTCGAAAAGTAATTGTTCTAATTTCAGTACATATTTACGTTTACTATGTTACGTCTACTCCTGAGTCCAGGTTGGCTTCCTTGGAAACGTAGGCCTAAACGTGCCCTAACCCCACCCATGAGCAGCTCGTCCAGGATGCGTCACAGCGCCCACTGTATAAAGTTACCTGCTTGTCCCTATTCAACATTCTACACTGAGCACACCAGAAATAATTTGAAGTTTTCTATTCGAGAACATACCACAAATGGGCAAGAGTAGTCGTTTAGCTAAATTCACCGAGTATTGCCAAAAGACCCACCGCCTTTGGTGTTTTTCAACATCGTCAAACGCCAAATAAAAAGGTAAGATTGATTTGATTGCTTTTAAAAAAGGCAAAAAATATTCGCCCAGCATGAATGGCAATTGAATAAACTGGGCTACTTCCCCAGATAACAATGGACAATGTGTGTCCAATCATATTTTGACCTACACTAAATATATTTGATTTATTGTCCTGGCACAATTTTTTTTTTTAAAGATTCCACATTGCTAAAGGCAATGTAGGCTAATAGCCTTAAAATAGTGAAATCAGAAGGGGGGGGGATTCTCTTTCTACCAGCTTTGTATCCTATCTGATTCTGATAATCAAAGAGGAACATCAAAGATAATTCTCTAATTTGTTGAATAATTGTTGCCTTGACTGCTGATATTGTATAGTCTCTTTGCATCTACATTTTGTCTCAATGGTCTGTTTTATCATACACTTGCCAGTGTTGGACTCTTATTTTTCTGCACATGAGGTGTGATTAGCAATGCTGGCATGAATGCAATGCACATTCACACATCCAATAGTGCCTGATGGCAGTAAGTATTTTTTTCCCCACTGTGTAAAGGGGATTGGTTTATCCTTGATATTTTGCGACTGCCTATCTAGCACAGACATGCATTACCCTGACAATCCCTAGCCAGTAACCATCTGGACTGAACTTCTGCCCTGACTGGACCTGACAACTGATTTAGCATCAAATGTAATCAGGTTGCTTCTCAGTAAACCACTCGTTTTTGCTTATGGAAATGTAGTTTGTTTGGGGAGTAAAACTATATGTTTAGCATGTTTCATTCCACTGCAGTGTTTGAGAAGAGTTGCGCATCCTGTATAGTCCTGCTTTCTGATATCCTGCTTTCTGAGTGGCTTAGTCAGTACCTTTTTTTTTTTTTGAGGTACTGCAGCGCCTCACCAAGTGTTGAGCCCTGTGACTCACCTAGCCTGTGCACTTTCCTGGCTAGGTGCCTGGAAGTTGGAACATTATACCTGCAGACCCCGGTCCCAGACAGCCCACTTATTTGCAGATCATGGTGTGGAAATCACTTTGCACAGCTGTTGGTCTCTATCACACCCCTCAGACTGAGGCCTAAGCCAACAGTGATATCAGAGAGGCTCAAGGGGTCAGGAGCATGGGAAGTGGAAATGCACCTTTGCCTATAATAGGCTAATGATGGGCTTCTGTGACTGGGTGACAATCCAGAATTTGTCACTCAGGCATGTTTCTAACTCCCTTTGGATGAAGTTGAATATAGACCTGTTCTCTGTGGTGTCGCAAAATGCTGTGAATGGGTTGCAGGCTGATTTTTTTTAAATGGGTCTTACACTTTCCACAAAGACAAATGTGTACAAAAGCCTATGTTGAGGCTGTTGCATTATGGCACATGTAATGACATCTAGCAGCATCCATAGCAATATTATTTGGCTCATCCCAGTATCACTTGCCTCTGCTTGCATGGTTCCTGTCTCCACACTCCTAATATCCCCTTCTCTCTTCCCTAGGTTTTCCATCTTTGAGCAGAGTTAAAGAGAATGGCATCAATTCCGTCCACTGGCTCTCTCATCGCCACCCATGATTACTATAGAAGGCGCATAGGCTCCACTTCTAGCAACAGCTCCTGTGGCAGTTCTGAGTACGCTGGCGAAGTCATTCCACACCCCCCAGGTACAGACCAGTTTCTCGCACTGAGTTTTTCATCAGAACATTATCTCGCACTCGGTCTCTAAAGTTTCCTTTTGTTTTCTCTTCCTCAGGTCTGCAGAGACAGGACTCTGGTCACTGGTGGTCTTCTTTCTTCTTCCCAAACAAACAGAACCAGCCTGGCAGCATGATTGGATCTGAACAGAAGTGAGTTCCTTAATCCAAGAGTCACACAAATGGATTAAAACCATGCATAGTTTAAATGTTGTTTCATTTGTCCTTTGTAAGATGTCTCACCTTAAGTAACCGGTTAATTGTTTTTCTGTACCTCTTTAGCTAAACAAAATGTCTTATTGCAGGAGTGGAACGTACACAGTGACCAACGGGCAGGTGGCGTGTATCGCCAGGGAGATGGTGTTGAAGAAGCAACTCAGTAGGCAACTCAGTGAAAGCAGTAACTCTGGGAAGGTGGAACAAGGGAACCCACCACCCTCCTAATTCTATTTCTTCTCCAACACCCCACACCTTGAGTTTAGTTGGAGATTGAGGCAGCAGATTTTACAACTTTTTAGTGATTGAGGCTGCTTTTCCTCCCTCTGTTTATATTTTTTTATTAAAGACAAAAGGATTTCTCTATCATGCTTTTTGCTGTTGAATAAATCAAAATTCTTGCAATGAATACTTTGTCTTACTTGTATTCCCTATTCAAGTGACTAAGTCCCTAAATATTTGTTTATCTATAGATACTGTACCAGTCAAGTTTGGACACTTACTCAGTGCAATAGGTCACTACAGTCCTTGGTTCTAATCCAGGCTGTATCACATCTGGCTGTGATTGGGAGTCCCATAGGGCGGTGCACAATTGGCCCAGGTTTGCCCTGGGTAGGCTGTCATTGTAAATAAGAATTGGTTCTTAACTAACTTGCCCAGTTAAAGGTTCATTTTTTTTTTAAATCCAGGGTTTTGAATTAACACATGGAAAGACTAAACCAAATTAGTGTTGAATTTGTTTAATTACATTTCAGATTTTTCAAAGTGGCCACCCTTTGCCTTGACAGCTTTTCACGCTCTTGGCATTCTTAACCAGCTTCATGCCTTTTTAAGTTGTGGAATTTCTTTCCATGCATTTGAGCCAATCAGTTGTGTTGACAAGGTAGGGATGGTATACAGAAGAGAGCCCACTTGGGGGAAAGCAGGAAGCGCTCAAACCGCACCAGTTCATTCTCTGAAAATTTCAAGAACTTTGAAAGTTAAGTGCAGTTGCAAAAACTGTTCAGATGAGCCTGCGTGAATCAGGCCTTCATGGTCAAATTGCTGCAAAGAAACCACTAAAGGACACCAAGAAACTTGCTTGGGCCAAGAAACGCGATCAATGGACATGAGACTGGTGGAAATCTGTTCTTTGGTCTGAGTCCAAATTTTAGATTTTTTTTGGTTCCAACTGCCATGTCTTTGTGAGATGCAGAGTAGGTGAATGGATGATCACATGTGCTGTGCTAGTGAACTTGTCGGTGATTTATTTATATTTTGTCATTTCATGGTTTTGATTTCACTATTCTACAATGTAGAAATAGTAAAATAAAGACTCTTGAGTAGGTGTCCAAACTTGACTGATTATGTATATATATATATAGTTTACACACACTTTAAAATGCAATCATATCAAGATTAGGGTAGAAGTTATTAAGTTAGTGATGAAAGTGTTATAACGAGTCAATATTAACTCCGCCACTATACTGAACTTAATGTGTCCATGGCTATGGGGGACAGACAGATTTGAGAATGAACTGTTCTGGTGTCCACACTATGTAACCAGATAATAGTAATGATAATCCCCAAAACTCCATTGTCAGTTTTGTTCATGAGTATAGTGTCTGTTTTATAACATGCTACCAGCCACTGTTAATGCAATTAAGCTGATTAGGCTGCAATATGATTAGCAACAGCTAATTGGTAAAGACGATGGCTTACGCTTATATAATACAGTACACCTGTTCTGAAATATAGGTCAACCTCCCGTGGAACGTTCTGTGTTGCTGCAGAGTCATTCACATTGTTTTTCACAGTCTCTTAGGGCATAAAAGGGAATGTACACTGTGTAATTATACAGACTTTCTATGATCTCAACACATTGGTGGAGTCAGCACCTGAAAATATCAACAAGGACACAAAATACACTTTCAGGATTGTTAATTATAGCATGGAACAAATGTGAATACTTCACTAGTTTTACACTGACTGAAGTTGCCCACAAGGTTTACTCCAGTTACTGTAGCTAAGCATTTGATTGAACCTTTGTTTATATATTATTGTCATTGAGATTAAATGTCTTTCACAAAAGAGACCTGTAGACACAAGCCTCATTTATACCTGGTTCTAACATGAATCCTTTGTCCTGATCTTTTCCACATTCTGATTGTGCCCACATTTTCAGACAGGTGTAGATTATTAAAAGACGCATTGTGATCTGCTTGTGATCATATCTTCCTGTCGTCCTCAGGACCCATTGGCGGTGTTTTCACAGGCAGCCCAATTCTGATATATATTTTTTCCAACTAATTGGTCTTTTGACCAATCACGTCAGATCTTTTCCATCAGACCAATTAGTGAAAAAAAAGATCAGAATTGGGATGCCTGTGTAAATGCAGCCATTGTGTCTGGATATCTTACAAGTGTAAACGGATCAGGATAGTGAAACCATTTAAAATCATAATTGGATCATTATCCCGCCTTTTAAAAATCAATGACAGGTGGAACCATTGACTTATGGCATCAATATGTGTCTTAAAATAAATAAATAAGAGGGATGAGGAAATCTGGTCACGATGCTGACACAGAGGACAGAAATGAGACACATTTTAACACCATGTGTAGACACATTGCTGAGAATATGGGCACAATCAGAATGTGGACAAGATCAAGACAAAATACCTATGTTAGTCAGCCTCCTGAGTGGCGCAGTGGTCTAAGGCACTGCATTGTCTTGCTACCTGTGCCACTAGAGATTCTGGGTTCGAGTCCAGGCTCTGTCGCAGTGTTGTCTTGGTTAGGGAAGGGTTTGGCCGGCAGGGATATCCTTGTCCCATTGCTCACTAGCGACTCCAGTGCCTGTCTGGGTTAGGGGAAGGTTTGGCCTTGTCCCGTCGTGCACTAGTGACTTCTGTGGTGGGCTGGGTGCAGTGCATGCTGACACGATCGCCAGGTGTACTGAGTTTCCTCTGACACACTGGTGCGGTTGGGTTGTGTTTCAGAGAACTCACTGCTCTCAACCTTTGCCTCTCCTGAGTCATACGGTAGTTGCAGCGACAAGACTGTAACTAACCAATTGGATACCACGAAATTGGGGAACTAAAAATGTTCCACTCTCTACAGACATGAGGATCTCTCATCCAGCTCTCAAATGGTTGGATGAACATGAAGTTGAGGGTTAGGGTTGAACTGGGATGTGGACATAAAGCTAGGGTTAGATTTAGGGTTGAGGCTAAAGACAAGGTCAGGATATCCCCCCCCTTTAATAATGTATAAGTATTAAGAGTGGGGAGGAACACAGTGTTTGTGGCCAGAGACACCAGGTTCAGTAGGCCAGGGTTAACGTGTTAGTCTATTTCTGATCAGTAGCATGCAGGGAGAACGTGTACACACTGGGATCATGTTTGCAGACTGTGCACTGTTCCAATAGTTCCAATAGCACATGTTCCAATAGGAACTTCCATGTTAACACAGTGTTCCCTGAAGTGTTCAGTAATGCTCAGTACTGTTATGTGTCAACAACAACAACAGTCTCCTGGCAGTAAAGTATCGCTCAGGTGACCGCCACACGTTTCTGGTCAACACTGAAGCAGAAAGATCAAAGGCACAAACTCTGGAGAATAAGATAGTATTATAATACAAATAATACATTGAAATAATACGTTAGTTACTGTTATAGTACAGTTATAATGCAACCCCACTGAGCTTTAGAGGTGTGATAAATTGCCGCATGTGAAGCATGAGAGAGGGAAACCCAGCTTGTGCTCCTGGCACGGTACTCTCTTGGCATGTCAAGGTAGGACATAGCTCTCCCTCCAACTGGATGCTTATACATTTCCATAAATGTGCCCAGATTGTGAAATAGCTTTTGCCTTTTGTTCCCAGACAGAAGCATGTAAACCTGCAACCAATCCTTCTTTAATGAAGCCATTGCTAAGGCCTGCATTCAAACCAAAGAGGCCACAAGGGAGATTGTCAGATTGAAATGGACTGCAATTGAAGGACAATTGCATTGGTATTATTTCTTCACATGATGCAGAACACTCTCTGTTCTTTGGAATGAGTGCACTATAATAACTTTACACTCACACACTCACTTAGTCACAGATATTGTCCAATATCTTCCATGTTAGGACTGAGGTCATTCTCTCAAACACACATGCTATTAGCAGCTAAGTATGGGCATAAACAACACCTTTAACATACATTAAGCCCATAGAAAATCCCACAGTTTTGCAGTCAGCTCTGTTACTGTCAGCTAGCCGTGGTCCTATGCTGCTCCCCTGTGAATGTTATTGGTTGATTGCTGAAGTTTAACTGGCCGGCTGCTTGCAATCTCCATGCTGCTGCTTTCTGGCTCGTTGCTGATCTCTTGTGGACTTAGGCTGTCACTGTAGTCTTTTACATAGCGGTACACTGTCCAAAGACCCCCTAAGAAAACAGATATTTACTCTGTTCCCTTGTTCTCAAGTGTTGTTCGATGGGCTTGCATCTTATGACATCATCATTCTACTAGCTGCTTGAGCCTGATAAACTGAAAATGCATTCTTCTCTCTGTGTCATCAGCGTGACAGGGAGAGTACTGCACACTCTAGACATATTCGAGGACTTGGGAGGAGTCTTTGTACAGCGTACACTAGCTCATTTAAAAAAAAGAAGTGATTGGCAAGGCAAAGGTAAAAATGTGACAGAGTATGGACATATCTTTATAACTGTGTTGGACACTGTGGATATAGACACATTTAAGAGGTGCAGCAGCTCAGATAGTGACATTGAACATGATTATGTACTACTGCATCCGTATCCTGGTCATTCTGTGAATATATATTGGCACAAAGAGACTGAAGAGGCACCATGGCAACAGAGAAGAGCTTGTGGAGCACGTCTATCCACAAGGCTACTCCATCTCTCCCATACATTCTCTGCTCTCCACCCCCAATCAAAGAAAGCAATTCAAGTAGCCAAGTTTCGGGTTTGATAGCGCATCACACTGTTTTATTCAGTTACTGACATCTCAGAAGAGAGCCTTGCAATGCTGCTGTTGGTAACCAACATTTTTTACCGTAGCGTTGACGTTACACTGAGAAAAAAGCGCTATTTCAAAACAAACACAAGTCCCTCATCAATAGTGATATGTCAGAGGCAGAGAATATCCTGTCTGGGCGGCTTTGCATGAAACAAACGACAATTTTTCTGCCTTTTCTTTTGTCTTTTTAGTCGCTTCACATATATCAATAAATATTTATACCTATAAACACTTTTCAAAAAAATCTAAATATTCAGTCACAGGTACTGGAAAAAGCTCCACTTTTAGATCACAATGATTAATGTACAAAACAATGATACACGTTTCATATAAATGTCATGGTAATAGGTAGAGAGTCTCTGCTGTCATCAGCAAAGATCATAATGGATAAAAAATAAACTCAGAGATTCAGCGTTTCCTGAGGTTCCTGTGTTCCCCCTTGAGGACCAGGAGAGGGGGAATGGCTTTTACATCACATCACCGAGGAGCTGTTACGAAAGGGCAAAGTGTTCCTTATAACAACCAGGGAATGTGATCACAATAGAATCATTGTAAAATGATTGCCTGCCACTATGTTCCAACTACTGCACACATGTTCTATTATTCAATGTTTTGTGTTTCTCAGTAATTGAGTTAAATGCTAATGAATCAATTGCGCACCAGGTGCTATGAGCTGCTATCAGCATGTTAAAGAGGGCTATTCAGCAGGGGGAAAACTGGTAGGTTATCTGAAATCCTTCAGTGGGGGATCCGTGTATCATTATGCTACTGATAAATCTCAGACAGAGGTAGGCTATTCATGGTGCACTTTGAACTGGCGTGACACTCCCTCTCACTCCAGAATCCCTATAGGGCTATCAGCCATCATCAGATATCAACCCCATCCTGGTTGTCTTAGTCTATCCTCACTTTGGCCATGTGAATGTCATCTGATCTGACCACCATTCAAAGCAGTCACACCTGTCTGCATTTGATGCAATGCACTAAAGACATGTCTGAGTAAATATAAACGGGCGGGGTAGGGTGAGAAAGTAACATGGACGAAAAGTAAAAGTCTTTTGAAAAATCTGTACATGTAAACATCACACTTTCACTGAGTCCAAAAAACAAGAAGGAAAAAATACAAAGCGTCACATTGGTATACAGGAAATTACAACCCCGCACAGAACTGCAGTCTCTGGCCAATGCAGGAGAAGTAACAAAGAAAGTAATATCAAGAACAATATACGTTTTTACAAAGCACCACCAACTGATAAGTTAAAACAGGCAAGGGTTGAAACGGAGTAGATTTTTCTGGAACAGTGCTGTACCCCACAGAAAAACGATTTAGATTTCAAATGTTTCTTTTACAGCCCTTTGAACAGTTATACAAACATCTGACCACATCAGCAATGCACAAGCTACTAGGGCTTTTACGCTCAGTTTTTTTTTTTTTAAATCAAACATCTATACATTACATTGTCCTGCCTATGCAAAGAGAAATCCCACTGGCCACTAAAATGTGTCTACAAATGGTTGTGTTTTCATTGGTCACAGTAGCTGCAGCACACATCAAATGTAGCTCGTAGTCTTAAGACAAATTATGAAGAGAAAGTTATCTTTTCCTTTTTTTGAACACAAAAAGCAAAGTGATGCATTAGTTAAACGTGGATATGAATAGAATTAAGATCAACCTGGTATCAGTAAAATAATGAAGTGTAGATAGTAGTTTCCTGATGGCTGTTGGAAATGATGGCTGGCCAAAAGTAGACAAGGGGCAAATGGAGGTGGAGGAGACACGGAAGACATTTAAGAGTATTGGGACAGAGCCCCAGGTAGCGATCAAGTTGATTGATAAAGTCTATCCAAAGGAGTCTATCCAAATTAACTGAGTTCAAATGTGTGGACGCCTGAGCCTTCCTTGATTTTTCAAAATAACAGTTTGTAAAGCCTGAATAGTGTAGCTAAAATACAATTTCGGAAGTCTGATATGTGCAAAATATAATGAGCTTTTTAAAGCAGTACTTTACTTGTGTTGCTAGTAAAAATTCAGATTGAAGTAATTTAGTTTTTAAAACAATGAGATTGGATGAGTCTGGCTTGAGCCTTGCCATAAACTTTATAACCCAGTATTGTGCATTTTAAGAGTGCTTATGTGTTCCACATCAAATTATCCATACGATCAGGGGCGCAACTTTGGTTTTAGAAGTGGGTGGACATATGTTTTTTTTTTCAAATCCAGTTGGATAAACACTCCAAACAGTCTACCCGAACACTCAGAGGCATCCTCATGGTCCTAAAGCATACCGTTGCCTCATTTTGTGTCACATTCCAATGATAAAACTGTGAGGGGGGCAAAAATGCAATTTCAGAATGTGTCCCCATCCCCAGTGAAAGTTGCACCCCTGCATACAATTATCAGTTGAGTGGACAAAAATATCTACATTTAAAACGATACAGACAACCAAAATGAAAAGCAAAACACACACTCATATCAGCTCTCATCATGTACCACCATCACCATCCCATTGTCAAGCACGTTTCGCTTAAATGTGTCAGTTGAATTTATGAATCAAGTATGATGTTCTGTAACAACGTCTGGTTACAAATATGTACCATGTTATTTCATCCTGAGCTGTAAAGTGCTTCCAAACTTGCAATAGATTATACATTTGAAATAGAATAAAGCAGACCAATTATGTCATGGATGGTGACCATGAATAAATTACAGATTATTCTGTGCATGTCATTTTAAACATAGACTGACCGGTTCTTGGATTGATCATCCCAGCAGTTTAGTTGATATATGTGCTGCTGACTTCAATCGTTTATGATAAATGACACTGAAATATATTCCTCTCTGGTATGAATTATCTGACAAATCCATAAGGTGCTGACCAGGTTGATTGCGTGAAATAATTGTTTTCTTTGTTTTCGAATGTTACGTTTACAGAGCAAACTGGTTTACAATGTCTTGTACAAAAGAGCGTTGAAACGGGCCACTCCACATCACTTCACACAACAAACAGAAATCAAAAAAACAACACACGGTAATGCTAACGTTCAACAACAATAACAAAAGTAGATAAATAGAATTCTTACAACACATTTCTTAGTGCTGAGTGCTCCACTGACTGGCCTGTCTGTGTATCTGTTTAGAGAAAGGATGTGCTCTGCTTATGGCTGCGGTACTCTGCGCTGCCCCCCACGTACATCGCACACACCATAGCAAGAGATTGTGAGGGTAAACTGTGACGCGATCACACATTTTCAAGATTGTCTTTTGCTACTTTTTTTTTAAAAACAGTGTTGTGTTTGAAAGCGCAACGTCTGTTGATGAGAAATGCAAAGACGGGTAGGAAAGAGGAGTTGAGGCAGAGAGGATATGGTGGGATTTGGAGGGAAATCTTTTTCTATAGCAGGCCAACAGCTGTTACAAGGAGCGCAATGCATTCCTCATACAATTCCATGTCACGACCACGTGACGTTCACGAGACAAAGTTCGTACGCAACCACGTGCTGTTCATATCTCACTGACCTTAAAACAACACAAACTCTTACAAAACTCTTACAATTGGACTAGGAAATATTCTCATGTTTCAGATCATTCCGTGTCCTATTCACATTTGTCTGATTGGTGCCATTCAATGAAAGGCTTCAGTTATATTAGAGACAAAGAAGAGCAACGTTCAAAACAAAGAACAATGAAGCTACAGTGCTGCCATGGGATATTATTTCTTTCATTCCCCCTTCCATTTACACAGCATTCCTGATTGACAACTAACGTTTCTGCTCCCAGTGGAGCCTCACAAAGTATGGGATGTTTGTTTTTCAGTTTAGCTCATCACACTGAGACTGAAAGTATGGGGAGGAGGTAGAGGTACCACGAGAAGACCTCCTTTTGCACAAAGTCTCACAAAAAGCCATCATGACTATGTGGATATTGGCTTGACTTGCCAAAATGGTATATCCACGCATGCACATTTACTGATTATCTTCCATATTGCACCTTGTTCCACACTTTTCCCAGAAGCAGTAACCTTTCGCCTACGAGCCAAAGCCTATAGGCTTGGAAACATTACAGTGCTTTACCCTACAGATTTAGCATCCCTGTTTGCATACCTACATCTTCAAACTTTAAAAACTACTGCTGAGATGAACAGATCAGTTACAGAAGGTCAAATCTGAAGCAGCAAAACATGTTTGACAATTACCTCAGAGCTTAGAAAAGAGCATCCCACTGAAGGAGGTGACTTCGGGGTGTTTCTGGGGAATGGATGAAGTGGGTAGGGTGTAGGTTTGTTATGGGAATGGCAGAAGTTTACTGGGCACTAAGATCAGTGTGAAATTATGGATTGTATTCTTCTTTTAATTGTTTCTGCTCCTGTGATATATAAACTGTGAACGTGTACCATATATCTACCATCTGCTGTATATGGCCCAATTGTGCAATGCAGTTTTACTCTTATTCTTTACTTTGACTCTTTATTCAGTTGAGTGTATAGATGTCTGACTGTGTGTGACTGAGGGTGATAGTGCAGACGGAGAGTCTGGTGGAGACGGCCCGGTTCGGCCCGGTCGGGCCTGGTTCTGTTTCAGTTATGCTGCAGGATTAGGTTTTCCAGCTCATCTGCGGAGCGGAGCAGGAAGGCGGCAGACTCTCGATACCCGGCGATGAGCTGCCGCACCGCTGTGACCTCAGGGGGGCTGAGCTGAGCCGAGGCTCCTCCCCCGCCTCCACCCTGACCACCGTGACTGTTAGAACTGGAGGAAGAGGAGGAGGTGGGAGCCACAGACTTCATACTGAGATCAGTGGGACCTGGAGAGAGAAATGATGGTTTACTGTAAATGTGATTACCCCATACAGTAAAGAAAGCACAAGATTATTGATATACACAGGGTCTATAGAAAATGTAACATTATTGATATACATTATAGGCAATAATTAATCACACTAATATAGATACAGGCACATACAAACACACATGGACAAACACATTCCCATTGACTCTAGGTCTAGGAATATAGGAATTGGGTTAAAGCTAATTACCATTGGTCTGTGTGGTGGCACCGGTGGTCGGCAGGTTGTTGCCGATTGCCCCGTAACTGTGGAAGCTGTAGTTGAGGCCTCCGTTGGTACCGTTGGTGTAGACTGGGTCTTGGTTTTGGGACTGGGAGTAGGCTGAGGCAGCCAGGGAGAAGCCTGAGGGGGCCCCTGAGGCTGGGTCCCTGGAGCCGTTCTTATCAACAGTAGCAAGTTCCTCCTAGGGGAGTAGTTACAATAGTTATTACACTGTACTTACAGGAAGAAGAACATAGAAATTTGAACATGTAAAGTATTAGCAAGATACACAGTAAATGAATATACTGTAGCTACTTACAGATGTACTATCTTAATTTGTTCACTCTGTTGTCGCAGAGAATGTGCAAATTGTAGTGTACTCGTGGTTTAAAAAGGCTTCTAAAGTTTCTAATGTCTACTTTAAAATGTCTGACTTTATGTATTCTAACAACAAAAAATGATCAAACCCTACAAAAATGTCCATTAAATTATAATCCAAATAATAATTCACATTTCCTGTTGCAGCAGGATTATATTCCTGCTGTGAGAAACTGGTCAAGTTAAGATAGAACATCTGTACTGCACATACTGCTAGTGATGTTACCAACTTTTCTGTAAATTGTAATTATTTGGCCCCTATGGCCTATTTATTGCCTTACCTCCCTAATCTTACTACATTTCCGCACACTGTATATAGATTTTTCGATTGTGTTTTTGACTGTACGTTTGTTTATCCCATGTGTAACTCTGTGTTGTTTGTGTCACACTGCTTTGCTTTATCTTGGCCAGGTCGCAGTAGTGAGATCTTGTTCTCAACTGGCCTACCTGCTTAAATAAATGTAAAATCTTTTTTTTTTTTTATTAAAATAAAAACTTTTCTGTAAATATTCCATAATAACACACTCTTTTTCTACTGTCGTGGATAAACAAACACACAAATGAATACACTCGAAAATCACATTAATGAACGAATACACACTTGCTGCGAACACACACTCACAGGGCCTTGATAGACATCTAGTCGCATCCTCTTGGCAGCATTGCGTGTCTCACTTTCACAAGCGGCAGCAAGAATGTTCTCTGCCATGGCAGAGGTGAGGTGGGGAGGTGTGGGCCGTGTCTGACAGCACAGACAAAACAGAGACAGTGTTAAGGGTGTGCATTAGAACATTACAGTGCGAGTGAATTTAGTGAACATTTATGCATGTTCATGAAACGTGTACATTGTGGCAGATTTAAAAAAAGCATAGCTTTCTACAAATCCTGGCCGTCCAAGTCTCGAAAAACAATCAGAATGTGGAGGGGAACAGTGCCTACCTCAAAACCAACCTTCTTCAAACGGCGGCAGGACTTGAGGTAGGTGCGGATGCGCTTGCGGGAGCGCTCCTGGAACTCAGGGAACTGTCGGCTGCATGACTCGATGATGGCCTGGATCTTCTCCTTGGGCTGTTTGGAGATGGGCACCATGCGGTCCAGGTTCTCATCCACAAACAGACGAACAAACATCTGAGAAGGCAGAGATGGAGGGGGAAGGGAGGAGAGAGGGGGGTTGGGGTGTAGAGGGGAGGAGACGGGGAAGAGAGAGTTTATAAGGGAGACAAGAGAGGATGGGGGTGTAGAGGGGAGGAGAGGGAGAAGAGGGAGTTGATAAGGGAGATGGGAGGATGGGGGTGTAGAGGGGAGGAGAGGGAGAAGAGGGAGTTTATAAGGGAGACAAGAGAGGATGGGGGTGTAGAGGGGAGGAGAGGGAGAAGAGGGAGTTTATACGGGAGATGGGAGGATGGGGGTGTAAAGGGTAGAGAGAGGATGGGGGTGTAGAGTAGGGGGAAGCAGGAGAGGGAGGTGTAAACGGGGAAAAAGAGCCAAAGCAGAAAGGGGGAGCAGCCAGGGCGGTGGAGCATGAAATAGGGTGGAAAGAAAAAGAGAAGGGATAAAGAGGGGGGAGAGAAGAGAGAAGATATACTGAATACCAAAGATTTGAAGCATGTCATTTCACATTTTAACTCTGACATTCATATTCTTTAGAAAAAGAGCAAACATGACTTCTTTGTTGATATTTGGGTTGCATAAAGACCAATTGCATTGCATAAAGGCCAATTGCTAAGTAATACAACCATTGAAGTCTATATTTACAAGTGACAGTTGTGATGGGACTCTTACATTGAAGGCTTTCAGCCTCTCTGGGTCCATTCCCTCTGCATCAGTGATCTTGTCACTGTCGTCATGGTCGTCGTGATCGTCATCATCATCATCAATGATCTGAGCACGCCCAGAGGTCAAGTCCTCAGCGCTCATGCTCAGTTCAGTCTTCACTGAGTCATAGCTTCCGGAGCTGTACTGAGGAGACTAAACACAAACACACACAAAGACAAACACACATACACATACACACATAGACACACACACACATCACTATTGAAGAAACAGTTGAGGACACAAAGCAATGTTCAAGTTCCCTATCAAAAGACAATATTCAAAAACCTTCGCTATCCTTACCTTGTTGCCGTAGTCTGGATTCCCGGGGCACTTCCTGGTGGAGTCAGTTGGGTAGGGCGTCCCAACTGGGCTCCCCAAAGGCAGCAATCTGTCGGTCAGATTGACTGGTTGCTGGTCCTCTGAGGAGGAAGAGGAGGAGGTGGTGGTGCTGAAGTCCAGGGGAGCACTGACCCCATTCTCAGTCACCTCTCTGTACGGTGCCAATCCATCTGGAGGGACAGCGCCCACAACCATCGCCTCTGGAGGGGTCAGGGCTGGCAGACCGTGGCCGCTGCCACTCTCAGAGGAGTCATCATCTGTCAGAGAGAGCAGGAGAGAGAGAAACGGTAAAGAGATGGAAACACTGATGGAAACACCACGGATGGAAACACCACTGATGTAAAATCCACTGATGGACACAAGACTGATGGAAACACCACGGATGGAAACACCACTGATGTAAAATCCACTGATGGAAACACCACTGATGGAAACACCACTGATGGAAACACAACTGATGTAAAATCCACTGATGGAAACACCACTGATGGAAAATCCACTGATGGAAACACCACTGATGGAAAATCCACTGATGGAAACACCACTGATGGAAAATCCACTGATGGAAACACCACTGATGGAAACACCACTGATGGAAAATCCACTAGATGGACACAAGACTGATGGAAACACCACTGATGTAAAATCCACTGATGGAAACACCACTGATGGAAACACCACTGATGGAAACACCACTGATGGAATAACCACTGATGGAAACACCACTGATGTAAAATCCACTGATGGAACACCACTGATGGAAACACCACTGCACCTATTCCCAGCAACGCAAGGTAGTATAATGATTTACAGATTTATGTTTAACTCAATTGAGTCTCAACAAATCCAGAGATTACCATTCATTTAAAAAAATCTCACCATTACACCATTTTGAATGAAAATGCAAACAGACAAATCCTGCCAATAGAGTTTTTACTAATGGTCCAAGCTAGGTTGGTGTGTTGAGAGGATGCGCTGTGTGGCTGTTGTTTTTGATGGAGTAAATGTGTACATGTTTTTGTTTGGGTCAGCTGTCAGAGTGTTTGTATAAGAAGAGGGGGGTATTGGGGTCAGCTGTCAAACTAATAGGGGGTGCTTTTGCAGTGCACGCTTGAGTTATGATGGAGGTTTCAAACGGGGGAAGGATGGAGATGGGGAGGGAGGGAGGAAGGGAGGAGGGGGAGAACATGATGGGATTGTGGGGGAGGACGTGATGGGGAAGAGTTGAAGGGGCGGAAACAGACCCTCACAAGGCTGGCATGTGAAGTATGAGGGAACTGTATTGATGTGTGACAATAACACTGTTGGGGGTATGCTGTTAAACCACAAAGACAGCTGATTTCTACCACTCTAACCCTCGCCTTTTCCCTAAGGCAGGGGGGACCATCAAAGTCTCCCTTTCCTCCACTCAAATCTAAAAGGCCCCACTCACAGGGATTTCCATTGTTGTGCTGAGTCTGTGAGGCCTCGTATGTCTTTTTTCCATTGTGTTGACTACTAAGAATCCAGCCAGTGCAAAATCTGTGACTTTTTCTTGGAATACACTATTCAGTACAAACTGATAACCGGTTATCTATAGTGGATGTCCACTTTCCCTTCATGAGGTAGTCATGGATGGAGGTGGGGGTGGGGGGGCCCTTAGGCATTAGGGATTAAGGTTGGGTTGGGGTACTGAAACACTCTACATGAAGGGGGAGTTGGTTTGATTAGTACATTAATAACAACACATGTTGCTGCCTATACTGTGAGTATCTGCCCCCCCCCCCAGCAGTTTACCGTCCTCCTCTTTGAGTGTGGTCTGTGGGCTTTGTACATTCTCTCCATTGGGGGGACTGAGCTCAGGGACAGGGGGGCGCTCAGCAGAGACCCACGTGGGCTCAGTCATATCCATGTCCTCACTGCTCACCGAACTGTCATCCTGAGGAGAGCGAGAGACAGAGAAATAGGAAGATTGAGACACTTATCAAGCTACGATTTCGTCCCTGATGAGAAGTCTAGGAAAACTGAATAGGCTGCTGAAGAGAGCAGTAGACTGCACGAGGTAAATCACTCTCACTCAGGAAGACGAAGGCTAGACCAAAAAGCTTCCCCTTTGCCACGTTTCATTTGAGCTAGCAGTCAGGACATGTGTTAAACACGCATAATAAGAGTATGGAAAGCACAGTCCACATTCAGTCCAAGTTTAGGCAATGCCATTTTCTCCTGAGGAAATCTCCTTATTAAATAATGTGTCTTGAAGCTCTGTTATTTATAACTGTGGAAAGTAGAAACCGCAAACTTGTTCAATCTAATGGAACACAGCCAGGAGTGTTCAGGAGTAGCCTAGCAGTTAATTAAGAGGTTTGGGCCAATAACCGAAAGTTTGCTGGTTTGATTCTCCTAGCAGGCAAGGTGGAAAATTCTGCTGTTCTGCCCTGACTTTGGTAAATAATCTACTTACAAAGGAGGCCTGGTTTATGTGCACTGTAAACCCCAAGGCATTTTTTAACTCAATACTTCTAGTAAGTTGTACTCAAAGTTAATGAAAAGTTATTATAACTTAAAATGTTTATGTGGTACTGACTCAAAACTAAATGACAAGTCACACCAACTAAATTGTTTTAAGATATGATAACAAATTAACTTTTTTTTCCCAGCATGCTCTACTGCAGGTAGATTTTTTTTGAATTATTTTTAATAGCTGTGTTTTTGCATGTACATTGGGTGATTGTTTGATTAAATGTTAGGCTACACAAGATACATGTTTTTTTTAATAATCTAATCCAATCATTGAATTTTTGCACCCGCTACTGAAATGGTTGTTCCAGTTTAAATGGCTTAGGTATTTTTCTCCCACTGTTCTTAACCCTGGCAGTCATTATGAATGCAGGTTGTGGGTGAATACCAATTTCAAGTGTTTGATAGCCTAAAACTGGCTAGATTCCAATAGGAATTACAAATCACTTCGCAAGCCAGCATAATTTGATTTACAGTTAGGGTTGTAAAAGTCTGGTAAATTTCCAATGTTTTCCATAAATCCTAGATGGAAGATTACTGGAATTTTGAGGGGGAATGTTATAGTATTTTGCAACCCTACTTGCAGGCCTGATGTGAGTTTCAGGCCACTGTATAAGGCCTTATTATGTATGTAATGGTGCAATTATAATGATAATATTTGCCTAGGAACTCACCTCGTGAAGGCCACAGGACTGAACATGAAAGAATTCAACAACCATGTCCCTGTCACTAACAAATAGTCATGGGTGGTAACTCTACAATTCAATTGAAAATGCAATGGGAAATTATTAGAGACATGGCTTTACTGGGGGCCTTAAATGTAAGTATACCTTACTCAAGAAATCTGCATTTGTATGCATTTGAAGGTAGTACTGCTGACTTGCTCTATTTAAGTTTATTTTCTTACATTTTTTTAGGTAATCGGTTTTCTCAAAATGTTTGAGTAGCCAGAACTTATCCGGTTTTACAGTGTGCATGACAAAATAGCATCTACTGCTCTTGCCAGACCAGGGGTGTTGCAGATGGGGTTAGCTTATTATGAATACACTGGCTAATACCTTGCATCTATCATGAACGTATGAGAACACAGTTGGCCCCACATACAGAACAGAACAGTACAGTATAGTACAGTACAGTAAGAGCCAAGAACTGATACCCTCCGGAGGAAACACGACACACTCCTCTGAGGGTTCTGTAGAGGGCTGAGGCACTTACTGAAGGCTCTATTAGGTACCAAGTGATGCATGGTGTAATAAAGAGAGAGAGGGGAGGAGAGAGAGGGGAGGAAAGAGAGAGAGAGAGAGAGAGAGAGAGAGGGGAGGAGAGATAGAGAAGGGAGGAGAGATAGAGAGGGGAGGAAAAATAGAGAGGGGAGAGAGATAGAGAGGGGAGGAGAGATAGAGAGGGGAGGAAAGATAGAGAGGGTAGAGAGATAGAGAGATAGAGGGTGAGAAAGGGGGAGAGAGAAGAGGAGAGAGGCAGAGACAGCTAGAAAGGGGTGAGTTGGAGAGTGATAAAGGATGAGGGAGACCTGAAGCGGCAGGCAGAAACATGGGATGTAAATAAATAGAATACCCTATTCTGTTCTATGTTAACCACCCTCCCAAACTTCCAATAGTGTTTGGAACACAATGACCAGCACATTAGAAGGGCCCTCTGCAAGAACTCTCCACCACTCTTTCTGTTGCTGTTTTTTATTCTCTCGCTCTCTCTCTCTTACACACGCACATGCATGTCTAATTAATTTAGGCATTTATGCATGAATAAACAACGTGCACAATCTCCGACTTGAAAGCTGTGAAAAGTGACATCATTGATGACATAGGCTACCATGTCCTGCAGCCACAATGTCAACTGGGCAAGCAAAGGTGAGATTCATTCCAAACGGAACTGACTGAGCTGTATCATGGCAATATCTTCAAAATACACTATATATACAAAGGTATGTGAACACCCTTTCAAATTAGTGGATTTGGCTATTTCAGCTGCAACCGTTGCTGACAGGTGTGTAAAATCAAGCGCACCACCATGCAATCGCCATAGACAAACATTGTCAGTAGAATGGCTTTAATGAAGAGCTCAGTGACTTACAACGTGGCACTGTCATTGGATGCCACCTTTCGAACAACTCAGTTCGTCAAATTTCTACCCTGCTGGAGCTGCCCCAGTCAACTGTATGTGCTGTTATTGTGAAGTGTAAACGTCTAGGATCAACAACGGTGATTTCCATACAATCCTACCGCGCGGGTGTGCGTACGAAGTCCAGTGTGGGAGTAGAATGAGGCAGAGTGTTGTCTCTGGTGTCACTCTCACGATACAGTAAACTACAGTGGCCTACAGCAGCCTACAGTAGCCTACAGCAGCCTACAGAAGCCTACAGCAGCCTACAGTAACCTACAGCAGCCTACAGCAGTCTACAGCAGCCTACAGTGGCATATAATCAAATCCTGTCAGTGTCTTTAGATTCTAATTGGTGAATCTGCTGCCTCCCTTGCTGTGTTTAGATAGTTGGTTGACCATAACATTGTCCTCACCCCTCCATCTTTTTTTTCATGGCACTTGATGTTATATTTCTAGTAGATCCTGCTAGGCCCTGTGCTGAATACAAAGTTCTAGACAAAGAAGATAAACTCGCATATGGAAACATTACAAATGTTCCCCCTCCATCACCCCCAGCCCCCACCCCCCTCACACACACACTGTATGCCTTACCCGCTCATTGGCAGTCATGCACTGTAGTTTCATCTGTTTCAGGTAGGTGGCAGTCAGTGGCATGTTGTAGTCAATGAGGTCCGGAACCAAGGAGGTTGGTCGATCATTTTCTGTACAGAGAATACAGTAACACTCATACAGTAAGATCATTTCCAAAACAAACAATCAGGTAAAGCAAACTACGCATTAAGAGCTTTTTGAGTACTCCCACGTGCCATTTGGGCTCCGCAACACCCCTACACTTTCTATTGGTTTTCTTTGACCGGAATGTCCATCCATCTGATCTGGTTCCTCTGATCTTAATCAGAGTCAAACTCTGATTAAAAGGCAATAATGACAACCATGGTGGCCCTTGAGATCTGGAGTCATGAACTGCTGTTTTAATGCTGCAACCTAAACAATGGGAAGCCCTCTGTGTTCCCAACCATGACCACTAGAGGGACCCCATGCTCCTTCTATTGGAACATTGTATTCATTATTTAGGACCTCTTGGGTCTTTGTTCCATCATTTGGCTTAATGATGGCCTCCACCTTTAATTGCCCCTAAAAATGGCTTACGAAACATTCACAGAGACTCACGACTATATATTTAAACGACAGATTGGACACTACGTTAAGTGTGGGAAGCCCCATGAATATGGGGCTATAAATGTACTATCAGTCAATTCAATGGGTCAATATGTACAGTAGCATTGCAATTCATCATTTTGACAAAGGTAGTAGGAAGGTGATATGCATTATAACAATAATCCCCTATAAAGCTTTAGAAGGAATTATTGCTATTCAGATAGATGTCAAATTAAAAGGAGTCTTTCTTATCAAACAAGACTTTAATAACTGATTAAATATATACAGTCAATTAATAAACAGGAGCCAGTAAACTGACTTGGCAGTTAGTAACCTTTGAACTCTGCAGTGCTGGGATTGATGTGCATCCTCTTCTGACACTCTCCACAGTTCATTAGGAAGCGTGTCACTGCCTCCCTGGGCAGGAAGGCGTACGTCTCCGCTATCTGTGCCAGGGGAAAGGTCAGAAGGCACAGGTCAGGGCAGGAGTAGAGGAGGTATAAACTGTTATTAAAGCCTGGGATCAGTGAGTATGTTAATGCTGTGTTATCTGGGGTTGGCATGGTGAGGAAGGAATCCTTCCTCAATGCTCCAAAAACCTTTCTCTTTCTCACACACACATCTGCTGCTGATATCCTGACTGTTTGAATTGACCATCTACTTATTTCTGCTTTGATATCCCATGCTGGAGCTGGGGCCTTTTCTTCACCTGCTCTCTCTCTCAGCTGCAGCTGACTCATATATATTCCCCTCTCTCTCTCCCTCTCTATCTCCCTTCTCTGTTTATCTCTGCCTCTCTGCCCCCACTGGCGTTTCCCTGCTAAACAAGGCGACCTTCATGTGACCATGGCAAGGCAGCAGGGATGCCCAGCTCACCCCCCTCTCCCCCTCCCCCAGGGCAGCATAGAGGGAAAGGCCGACCAGAGGAATCTGCACTTCCCAGAAGGCCAAGGTGACAGCTCCATATTATGCCCCTGCCCCAATGGCGCTCAGTGCTTCTCAAAAGGGTACGTGCTATGAGATGTGACAGGACCTCTCTACAGGGCAGGGGCGAGAGGCAAGAGAGGGAAATGGCCCTGGTCCCCAGGGGGTTTAACTGCCATGCTCCCTACAAAACTGTCTCACAACACAGACAAAGACCCCCCAGCTGCAGACACAGACTTGGCTCTTCAGACCTCACTAGATCCTAAATACACTGAGTGAATACAGTTGCAACATAGAACAATATAATCTAGGAATGCAATACACACAGGTGTAGATCTTACAGTGAAATGCTTACTTTCAAGCCCTTAACCAACAAAGCAGTTTTACCAAAAATACCTAAAAAATAAGAAATAAAGTAACAAATAATTAAAGAGCAGCAGTGAAATAACAATAGCGAGGCTATATACAGGGGGTACCGGTACAATGTGTGGCGGCACCGGTTAGTCGAGGTAATTGAGGTAATATATACATGTGGGTAGAGTTATTAAAGTGACTTATGCATAGATAATAACAGAAAGTAGCGTAAAAGAGGGGGGGTGACAATGCAATTAGTCTGGATAGCCATTTGATTAGATGATCAGTTGTCTTATGGCTTGGGGGTAGAAGCTGTTTAGAAGCCTCTTGGACCTAGACTGGCGCTCCGGTACCACTAGCCCTGTGGTAGCAGAGAGAACAGTCGATGACTAGGGTGGCTGGAGTCTTTGACCATTTTTAGGGCCTTCCTCTGACACCACCTTGTATAGAGGTCCTGGATGACAGGAAGCTTGGCCCCAGTGATGTACTGGGCCGTATGCACTACCCTCTGTAGTGCCTTGCGGTCAGAGGCCAAGCAGTTGCATACCAGGCGTAGATGCAACCAGTCCCCATACCAGGCGTAGATGCAACCAACCATGCTCTCAATGGTGCAGTTGTAGAACCTTTTGAGGATCTGAGGAACCATGCCAAATCTTTTCAGTCTCCCGAGGAGAATAGGTTTCGTCATGCCCTCTTCACAACTGTTTTGGTGTTCTTGGACCATGTTAGTTGGTTGGTGATGTGGACATCAAGGAACTTGAAGCTCTCAACCTGCTCCACTACGGCCCCGTCGATGAGAATAGGGGCATGCTCATTCCTCTTTTTCCTGTAGTCCACAATGATCTTCTTTATCTTGATCACGTTAAGGGAGAGGTTGTTGTCCTGGCACCACACAGCCAGGTCTCTGACCTCCTCCCCATAGGCTGTCTAATCGTCGTTGGTAAACAGGCCTACAACTGTTGTGTCATCGGCAAACTTAACGATGGTGTTGGAGTCGTGCCTGGCCGTGCAGTCATGAGTGAACAGGGAGAACAGGAGGGAACTGAGCACGCACCCCTGAGGGGCCCCCGTGTTAAGGATCAGCGCGGCAGATGTGTTGTTACCTACCTTTACCACCTGGGGGCGGCCCATCAGGAAGTCTAGGATCCAGTTGCAGAGGGAGATGTTTAGTCCCAGGGTCCTTAGTGATGAGCTTTGAGGGCACTATGGTGTTGAACGCTGTGCTGTAGTCAATGAATAGCATTCTCACATAGGTGTTCCTTTTGTCCAGGTGTGAAAGGGCAGTGTGGAGCACAATAGAGATTGCATCATCTGTGGATCTGTTGGGGCGGTATGCAAATTGGAGTGGGTCTAGGGTTTCTGGGATAATGGTGTTGATGTGAGCCATAACCAGCCTTTCAAAGAACTTCATGGCTACAGACGTGAGTGCTACAGGTCGGTAGTCATTTATACTTTTGTCTCCTGTTGAGGATGCTTGGTTGTCTTAGTAACTACTGATGCTATGAATAAGAAATAGCCAGTCTATAAAAGGCATATTTTATGTGGCAGTTTCTAAGAGAATAGAAAGATGCTTTAGTACAGTCTATATAGGATGCCTATTGGTGAACTGATTGTTTATGTTGGCTCAGTGCCAGTCTTACTGCTTTATAGGTCTTCTTCTGGCCAGCGTGTTTAGGTGCTCTACCAGGGTCGGCACCCATCTCCACATGCATGGCATAGATGATGTCGAAGAAGTCCTCCACCACTGCCACCCTCTTCAGGGACGAGCTGTCCTGGGCCGAGCCTGCATCTGCACACTGGAAGACAGAGAGGGAAACATTCAATACCCTGCCTGAGAAGACACTGTGTGTGTGGGGGGTAGGGTGGGGGTGTACACGTGTGGGTGTGTTGTGCGTGCATGCATGTGTGTGTGTGTGTGTGTGTTTCAGTTCTCTATGGAAAAAGATCTCCGAAACATAACGGTCATGAAAATCTGAAAATATCTGAACCCCTGAGGCTACAGGGCTCGTAGTGTGAATGTTAACAAGATGGCTTTCTTATCCCAGCTTTGAGAACAGTGATGATGATTCAGCAGAGCAATATGGATCAGCACACAGGAGGGACAAATATGGAGCAGCTCAGGCAGGGTCCAGGACAAATCACCACAGGGTCAACTCTACTGAGATGTCCAGTGCTACTGTCTGTGTCTAAGTAGCTCCCTGCTCTACAGGCTAGCTGCCTGTCTGTGTCTAAGTAGCTCCCTGCTCTACAGGCTGGCTGCCTGTCTGTGTCTAAGTAGCTCCCTGCTCTACAGGCTGGCTGCCTGTCTGTGTCTAAGTAGCTCCCTGCTCTACATGCTAGCTACCTGTCTGTGTCTAAGTAGCTCCCTGCTCTACAGACTGGCTGCGTCTCGGGCTAGCTGCCTGTCTGTGTCTAAGTAGCTCCCTGCTCTACAGACTGGCTGCGTCTCGGGCTAGCCTAACAGAGTGTTTCCTGACAGATGTCACTGGCTCAGGCTGCTGCTTCTGGCTCTGGGTATCATCACACACCCACTGGCCAGATCACTGCTGGGGCTGGGGCTAGTGTACTGCAGTGGGCCTCGATCCATCTTGTGTTCAGAGAATTAGCTGCCAGATTAGCTTCCCCTCAGCAGAGCTTCTTCATCCCTGCAGAGTCAGTCTCTCTCTCTGTTACACAGACTCTGAGATTGCTCCACTGCAGAGAGAGAGAGGGAGAGAGGGAGAGAGGGAGAGATAGCTGCGGCTTCATTCAATGTCCCCACCAGCACCACCTCATCCCTGCAGTCAGTGTTTAAAAATAACACCCCGTCCTGTACTGTACAATGCCGACAGCTCCTCCTACAGCCAACCCCCAACATCCACCCTGCTTCCAGTGCCGCTGACCCCGTCACCATAGAAACGGCCACAATCTCTCTCTTGGGCAGGTGTGCAGGGCAGAGGGTCATGTGACACTCAGTTGGAACTCGTATCGCTACGACAACGGCCTTGTTGCTTAATAGCCCACTTACCACATGGGCTTTCTTTCTTCCACCGGGGCACCACTGGGCCTTCTCTCTCTTTCTCCCTCAAGTTCTTTCTTTTCCTTGTTACATTTGTCTCTATTCTGTATTACCTTGTTTTTCTCTCTTGTGGTGGTGTTCATTTCATCTGGTGTATCACTTCCTCAAGAAATGACTTCTATGTAAATAAACATGTGAACTGAGGTTTATGTACATGATGTACAGCCCTGAATAGAAGCTGAGGTCAATGAAACAAAAGAACGGAATATTATATACATCTAGTTAAGTCCCTGGTACACAGTACAAATGTAGATTCCAAAAGTTGTGAGATGTCAGGGGATGTGTTCTAGGTGGGACTCAGTGTTTCTCGAGGAGGAAACACATTTCAGAAAGTTATGTCCGGCATCAATGAGGAATCTCACTCTTTTTATTATACTGTATATCATTTTTCTCTCCTCTGACATTTCAAATCCTGCTCCTGCTATCTGACATTTATTTAGCTCCTCCTCTCTCTCTACCTATGTCCCGTTCGTTCTTTCTTCCCCATTCTCCCTGCTCCTGCTCTCCCAAGTGCAAGGTAATGATCGTTGCCATGGCAACTAAAACCAGCTCACCGAGCGGGTTTGTTTTAATCCGGCCCGTCTCCTCTCTCTCTGTAGCCACTCTCCCTCCCTGTCAGCATGTTCTTGATGTAATAGCCTAATGATAATGAAATAATAATACTAACAATCCTAATCATCATCACTCCTGTAAGGTATCATTTTCCTGATGACATCATCATTATTCAGGACAAAAATAGTGAACAGGTCCATTATTTTCAGCATACTCCAAATAGGATCCAACCCGGGACACTCTTGTACTGCACATATCCAGACATCTACCAGTGTTAGATCTGCCATTGTCCTCTCTGACACTACAACATACTGTATATCTCACTAAACAAGATTTATATTGTTATTATTGCCTCCTATGTCCTCTTTGTTTTTCAGTGAACTGTGGTGCAGCAGACAAGACTCCATCACCCTTGGCAGGAATCAACCCAGACTCAATCCAGCCATTCATTTGTCCAAAAGATTTAGCATCCCTTAGATGCGGTCCTGGGCCCGAGGTTTTGGTTTTTGCCCAAGCATTACACAGCTTGATGATGAGTTGGTCATTTGAATCAGCTGTGTAGTACTAGGGCAAAAAACAAAACATGCACCCAGGGGGGGCCCATGACCGAGATTGGGAAACACTGCCTTAGAAGGGTTGCAGATTGCCAGTGAAGATAAACAGAAGAACTCTTCACTTGCAACATATGAGCTCAAAGGGTAGTTTGACCATTAATTCACACAGTGTGTGTGTATGTGTGTGTGTGTGTGTGTGTGTGTGTGTGTGTGTGTGTGTGTGTGTGTGTGTGTGTGTGTGTGTGTGTGTGTGTGTGTGTGTGTGTGTGTGTGTGTGTGTGTGTGTGTGTGTGCGGCACACTCATGTTTATGTGTTTAAATGTTCGATCTGTTTATTCAGCATAGTCCACAAGGTGTATGTTGCGTAGCTGGAGAAGACCAGCTGTTGAATGGTAAATATGTGGTCTCATCAGCATCACAGTGTTTTACAGGAGGGAGACATGTCAGCAGCCCTAATCACCATCGCCACATAAACCTATCAACACTCCAACTGTCTCTCTTCCTGTTTCCTCTCTCTCTCCATCTTCCCCTTTCTCCTTTTCTCCATCTTTCTAATCCCATAGGACTGCTCTCCCGAGCCACAGCATACCCCCATCCCCTGCTCTCTCTCTCTCTCTCTCTCTCTCTCTCTCTCTCTCTCTCTCTCTCTCTCTCTCTCTCTCTCTCTCTCTCTCCCTGTCCCGCTCCAAACAGCTCTGTTGCTAGGAGACTGGAGGGGTTGATTCGGCCCGGCCACCCCCACCCCCCCTGGCAGTCACACACACTAGCAGAGAGAGAGTCGCTGAGGGGAAAGGAGAGAGCGGAGGAGAGGAGCGGTCCTGCACACAGACGGTTCGGGGGGGCTGGAGGCAGCTGGGTCACACAGACAGGCCAGTGGACAGAGGAAGGGAGAAAACCACAGCAAACATCTCAAATGGAAAGGGCAATTTATCCTCAATGGAGGAGGGAGAGCAAACACTGTAAAGCTCCACAGCCATTAAAATATATACAGGGTTTACAATCGTATGTTTTCACAAATACTGCAGGTAGCAATACTGCAGATACAGTATAGCTCTGTGTAAATAAAATAGAACGCATATTGTGTATGATAGACAACACTACACAAGAAGAGAGCTGTAATCATACGCAGTTGGTTATGGGTGGTGGTGGCAGATAGACGGAGCCCCAACAAAAGAGGGACGGTGGGAGAACGAAAGAGGGACAGCGGGAGAACGAAAGAGGGATATCGGGGGTAACGGATGGCTTTGTCAACAGCACTAATTACTCAGATTATCTCATTGCAGATGTAACAACAGGTCACCTTTTAAAGTCCCATCTCCCCCTTGTAAATCCATCAGCAAGATAATGGATGCATAAATGGGAAAGCCCTGGTGTCCTCATTAGGGAGGGGGGTAAGGAGGGGGGAGCAGCAGTGAGGACATACAGATGTGTCCTGCAATGCAGTTTAAAAAGGCTTTTGAAGTTTGCAATTCCCACTTTGACATTTCAGACTTTTTCCCTTGTAAAAAATCAACCTCAACAAAAGGTCCGTTAATTATAATCCACATAATAATTCACATTTCCTGTTGCTGCAGGATTATTTTCCTGATGTAGCAAACTGGCTCAAATGAAGCTCCTACATATGTATAAAACATCATCTCCTTGCCCCCCGTATTAAAACCTCTCCTCTTCCTGCCGGCCTCCTTCGTTTATTACCCCCTTTCTCTTTTCTTCTCCCCGTTCCTTTGCTCACTCTCCCTCAGTTCATAAAACCCCTTCATTAAATCCACATTAGGTCTGCCATGCTCTCCCCCTATGTCCCGTTCCCTGCCTCCCCCCTCTCTCTCCTTTTCTTTCTCTCTCTTTCTCTGTCTTTCGCACTCCCATGATGATCATTAAATGATAGAGCGTGTGACAGTCCCAATAACTCATCCAGGCCCTGACAGACCCCATCCCTCTGTTGATGTTCCAGTCACCACCCCAAACAGAACATCCTGATGTACTACACATAGGTTCTGCAATCTGGGCCTTTCATCATCTTTGTGTTATTGCTACTTAATTACTACATATTTTCTATTTCTGTTACAATGTTCGGGTTGTTAAATATTTGTCCAGCTACAGCATAAAAAAAATGATAGTAGCCGAGTGTAGTAAGTAGTAAGATTTAACACAGAGGCGTAAGGCTGTGTGTGTGTGTGTGTGTGTGTGTGTGTGTGTGTGTGTGTGTGTGTGTGTGTGTGTGTGTGTGTGTGTGTGTGTGTGTGTGTGTGTGTGTGTGTGTGTGTGCTGAGATCTAGAGCAGAGCTCAGACTCTCCCACACAGGGGGCGCCCCCAGGCCAGTTAAAAATGGTGTTAATTTATCCTCCTATGGGAGCAAAGAACTGTCTCTCCATGGCAACAGAGAGGGTGCTGAGGGGAGGAAAAACAGAGCAGCACGATCAACGACCCCCTCTTTGTACAGACACACACACACACAGTAACATACACATTTTCACTCTCTCACACAAAAACACACACTCGCATAAGGACACACTCCAATATCAAACTCTGTGCACATCTTATTAGAGATTCATTACAAATATATTACCAAAAGGCTAGGAACACATTGGCTTCAAATATGTAGGTCTACCGAATCCTCTTGTCCTAGAAGAGGCCTCATTCACAAAAATAAGTGGTTGCATCATCTCTCTCTGTATGTAATGTGTCTATGTGTGTCATCTACATCCAAAACAGAGGAGCCTTGCACATAATTTATTTGAAGGGGCGCTGAGGGCCAAATGCAATATCTTTCATTCTCTGTAAAATAAACTGTATAGGGATGAAGTTGAGGAGGCACTGGAGACACTCCCATATGGCCAAAGCACTGAAATAACCACAGCACGCAGTCAATCCCCCAAAAAAGTAGGTGAATTGGAGACTTGGTTTAAGAGAGGCCTTGTTGATGAAAAACCAACATTAAAACAGTACATTATATCCTGTTGTGCTTTTTATATTAAGGTAAATTCTCCCCAATCTTGCCAGGTTGAGAGTAAAGAGCAAATGTGTGGCTTTGGTTAAGGTATTTAGCATTTGTAGGCCTGATAACCTAGGTACAGTCATAACAAACACACAGAGACTGAATAGGAGGGACAGAAAGAAAGGCTAGATTATGCTGGAGTTGTGCCATGCAAAACTGTTAGCATTAATGCAAATGGTGTTGAATGAAAGGAGCACTATTCTTTTGACTCCGTGCCCTCCTAACAGAGGGGAGCTCTCAGGAGACGTGGAATAATTAATCAGATAATAATGATGACGCTCCTGCTCCATTTTGATGGCAGAACACAAACGTTCCCTGTCTGTCTCGGACGGGACATCCTCAACCACTCCCACACCTCTCACCTGTTCCTTCCTATTGTTTTTCATCAAGTTACAATACTCCATTCACTGGGTCTACAGCTCTCCCAGGGAGAAAGGTTCATAGAGCATTGTCGACGTCAATGAACCCTTTATGCCCTTTGATGACAGCACTTCCCACAGCATCTTACACGTGGAGTCCCATACCTGAGGCTGTGCTGTGTGTGTGTGGTGAGAAAGTCCTACCAAATCCAGATTGTGAATGAGGGATAGGGATATGTAAAGGTTTCCCGTTGGCATGGCAACTAAAAAGCAACCGCTCTCATCCGTTAATATTTTCCGGAGCCATATTTACAGCAACAAGAGAGAAATGAACACAACATTCCGCTTAGAAATGGAGGGCACACCTATAGCTCAATAAATGATTATGTGTGCAAACCAGATTGGTGCTAGACTGTATTATATACGGTGGCAGAGTATCTGTCGGTGTACAATAAATCTCTGCTATTAATAATGTAAAACAAAAAAAAACGACAGGCCGATATGAATCAATGAATCTAGTAATGGTAACGTGTGAATGTACCACTACAGTGGGCATGTCTGCAGTAGTGTATGACTGCAGAACATCTCACCGTGCCGTGGTCTATCAATTGTTATATTCTCCTCCTCACTGTCTGGGCTCTAATCAGGACATAATGAGAGCAAAAGCAGGTTGCATCCCCACACTGAGGCCTGCTGATATTGTCTAAGCACTGCTCAGGCTCTCAGACATACAGACGGAGAGCAAGAGAAAGGACTCGGGATATAGACAGAGAGAGAGAGTGTGTGTGAAAGGGAAAGAGAGAGAGAAATTCCAAACAATCCCATCAGCTGTCTGAAATGTAGTTTGCAGTAGGCTCGTGCTACAAAACTCTTTAAAACCCCCATTCCCTTTAGTCAGTGTCTGTCTCTTTCCTTCCACTACTGGACTAACCTGTATAACTCCCTCTGTGTTTACACCAACTGAAAAAAGGTTCCTGTCTGCCCACCAACCACTAGCCATGCAACCCTTGCCCCCATCCCCAACCAACCTCCCCCTCATTTAGCCCCCCTGCCTGCGCCCTCAGTGAAACTTGGCACACCCCAGGAGCAGCTGCAGAGGGGCCTCCCAACGCCACACTCTGAAAACACGCCCCCCCCACCACACAGGAGGGGCACTGAGGGTGTTGGGCGTTGTGGTTTTGTACTCTCTGTGTGTGTGTGTATGCGTGTGTGTGTGTGTGTGTGTGTGTGTGCGTGTGCGTGTGTGTGTGTGTGTGTGTGTGTGTGTGTGTGTGTGTGTGTGTGTGTGTGTGTGTGTGTGTGTGTGTGTGTGTGTGTGTGTGTGTGTGTGTGCGTGTGTGCGTGCGTGTGCGTGTGTACTTTTTTACAGTATAAAACAATCAATCCTTACTCAGTACTTGCTTTGAAACCATATTTATATTACAGTAGGTGTACTGTAATATGAAATACAGAATTTGACTTGCCACCGAGCTGCCTGTAAATGACTGTCAAATTCATGGCAACCCCTTTACAGTGTACCCAATCTCTGTATCTTGTACACATTTATATTTGGGTGGCACAGTGGTATAGGCTTCAAGTGGACAGTGAGAGAATGAAGAAGAGGGAGAGAGAGATCTGAGGACTGATAGCACATGCCCATTAAATCGACTGATACACTATCTACCACTCAGCAAGGGAACAGTCAAAGACGACATACTACCGGCTGACAGACAAGAGAACACACACACAAATCACCTCCACGCTCACATTGATACACATTGACCATTCTTGCATCTAATTGCACCTCTACTTCACTATTTGACTTTCCACTTCCCACTTTCATTAATGATGAAATGACTGCCTTGTGTTTGCTTTTGTTGTTCTATTTGTTGTCTAGTTTTGCACAAGTGGGGGTTGGACATGGGGGAGTCCCCTGCTGTGTCCCATCAATAACTAGAGGTGCATACTATTCAGGAAGAGTTTCCTTCCATATAGTAGAACTAGAAATGACATATAGGCGTCTTTAACATCATTGGCATACTATTCTCAGACATGCATGTTAGAGGTAGAAAACAGTGTCCCGCCCAGGCGCTAACCTTTTATTACTGTAGAACAAGGACATTTACAAACTTGGCCCTCACAGAGTGGCATCAGCTATTTCTGGGTTTGTGCATAAAGCCGTGTCAAAACAAAAGGCTTTTGCCCACAAGCAATGTAGAATGGATAAAGTGTTGAAAACTGAGACATCTCAAAACTATAATATGACATAATGAAAAGTAAAGTGCAGATTAATACCTGTGCGTAATAAATGTTGTGGTAAACACAAACAGGCTATTTAGCGCTCCATCATCCAAGATACAAAAGAGAAAAAAAAACTCAACTAAATCTCCAACTCTAGATGCACCTGCCAAGAGTCTTAATCATGAGAAACTATCTAGCCTTTAGGACCAGGTGCAGTTAGGTATTTCAGCTGAAAAAATAAAGGCTACACATTAACACAGGTAAAACACCTGAGGAAGGATCGATCAAATAATCCACGCCTCAATCCAATAAACCACACCTCAGCGGGTCTGATATTCAAAACTGTTCTTGTAATTTGAGTCTATTGTTCACACTAATCTTGAGGGTCCTTGGAGAGCTTGTCCCAACACCATGGTGGGGGTTGGTGTGATTCCCCGAAGGCATCATATAAAATGGTGTCCGTCTCAACTGGCACTGAACAAACACACCCACAACCTCTATAAAGAGGTGCCTATAAAGAGTGTTTTCTTCAACTTTGGTCAATCAGCCTAGATAATCAATGTATCAGATAGGATATTCATCCATCTACATTTCCAACCCCAAGTAGCCTATAGCCTACCTAAATAAATCATTTACAATTTCACCTCAGATTAACACATGGTTAACAAAAATTGTAATACATTTAAGCTATATTGCACGAGCTTATCATAATGGTCAAATCATTCAAATGTCAATTCTAAGCAGCAGTGGTTTTAACTTTGATAGAGGCAGGATGCCGCTATATGCATCTGCTGGATAGTCTTCTCTTTTGTTCCCACCGGAGACCCTCACAGGGATCAAATACGCACGGTGGTTTTACGTCCAACATAGTACAAAATGCAATATATCACTTTTATTTATTTATAAGCATACATCAAAATAGAACGTTTTATGAATGTGGATAAATGTACTAAGTCATGAAAATGCATGCAAGTGCAGGAACTATGCAGGTATGAATTGGTTACCAGAGCAACGAGTGCCTGTGGAACGATCCGAATCTATCCTGCACTGGGCAATGTAAAGTTGCGGGGTGCACACATAACTACGCGGATTGACACCGTGGATAGTTTTGCTTTCCTAGCATGTGCACGTAAGTTATTGTATTCTTGTCAATATAAATTACTGTTTGTCAATTCGTACAAGACATTAGAACGAAAAAATAATGTGTGGTGCTGCGCATTTACCCATTCCCTTGGAAAGCCGGATGGGATTTAGTGGATTTATGCTATAGGGCCATTATACGAGGTAAAGGGGAACATGATCAATTATTTTGTTAATCTATAAACCCTCACCTCCCCCTTCCATACAATGTCCTCCTCTAAGGGATACACCAAGCACCCCGGCATCTCCACAATTTGGGCACACTGCTCGCTGGCACCCAATGTATGCGCGCACACTCAATTGTCCTACATGTCAGGAGTCTGGACAATACATACTTTTTATGTTGTGAATGGGCTATTAACTCATAAATAGTGCTTAGTAGCATAGCGTTCCGTTGACAGGACATTAAACGAGTCATTTGCCAGACGACTACAGAATGATACCCCACACTGGCGATGTTGCTTCTATAGGCACCGGCGTTGCTATGGCAGCTGGGGATGGGAGTGTGACTGCTCTGTTGAAAGGATGAGAGTCGGTCAAACCGAGCTTTCTGTGAATAGGTTGGGGTCAAGGGGGAAAGCCAAACGCTGAAAAGTTGTAATCAAATAGGTTATGACAGGTGCATGTGGTTGTGGTGAAATCTAATAGGTTTCATTGACGATAACAGGACGTCTCATGCGCGCGCACGCGGGCGCAAACACACACACACTTTACCGTTGACTTGGCACACACACATACACACACACACTTTACCGTTGACTTGACTGGGACATATAGGACGGGCTTCCCTGACGCTCCTTTCTTGTGCTCTCCCAGAATGTTGCTCCCGACCTGAAACCCTTTCGACTTCACCCAAAATTTGAATTTGGCATTGATGTGGCTATTGTCGACATACATGCCGTCCGACTCTTCGTTTTGCAACAGTGTCTGCATGATTTTGTTGTATTTTCGCCGGGTGACGGTCTTTGTTTTACCCGAGTCCCCATATGTCCGGAGGCACCAGTCCTGAAATTCACTGAACATCTCCGCTCCTAAAACGACGGGACTCCGGCTCCTTTTCGTTACATCCGTGCATGATGATTTTTTTGTTGCCATAGCGTTCGATCTTATAACCCGTTTGGCTCTTCAAATAATAAAATAGCTATTATGCAGGTTTCCCCCTCCTCTCCCGTCCCGCGTCGAGGAGGATGGTTCCGCAACTACGATGGCTTTCTCCCCTTCCTTGTCAGCTGGAATAAAGGCGTAGGAAACTGATTCGGGCAGCCGCACACCTGTTTGCAGAGACTATTCGCCTGCTGTCCCGAACCGCAACGGCAAAATGTCACTTGCTCACATCATCCACTGAGGAACTGAGGGAGGGGGGCTGTCCTATAGAGCGGGTATCTCCCACCTGTGCGCAAACGGTCTCTTGACTGGAGGCTGAGATATGGAGAGGAAAAACACAGTGCTGCTCACCAAACAACAAAGAACACAGGGGAGGCATAGATGGAAAAATACGTTGAACTGTGGTTGTCTATTGACTTACTTTTAGACATTCGACACAATTTTTGGTCAGAGTTGATGCAGAATCAAGTGAAAACCGTGACAATTCTCAAACATTTAGGCCTAATCGGAATAGAGCCATGTAGGCTATCTGATCATCAATCACGCGCACCGCAACCTTGCGCAACCGGGATTGTTTCTCTGCTTCCCACCTGTTTGAATGGGACCTGCGCGTGCACCAGCCTGAAACGCTTCGGACTTTCCGTCGAAATATATATTCTCAAAGAAGCAATAGGCTATAAAGACAACCTCGAAAACCAAGCATTTTAGGCAAATTGAAACGCGTTTTCTGAAAGGGAATGGTAGATTACAAAGCAGTAGCCTAATCGTAGAGAGAAAATGTCCGATGGCCTACACAAACGACGCCGGTGCTCCAATGTGGATTTTCCTCAAATATGAATAAGACATATTACACCCTGTGCGTTTGGTGGTCATAAAAAAACAGCCTCTCCACTAGCAAAAAGAAACTGACATCAGGCCAGGCCTGGACATAATACTAAATTGTAGGCCTTAAAATAGGCCTTAAAATATTATATCACATGTGCATCTGCCCCCCCCCCATCAACTCTGTTTTTCTGTGTGCTATTCCACCCACATTGACACAAAGAAAATCCAAGGCGTTCAATATACTCAGATCTGAGTTAAAATGCTCTTTAGGCTCTCTGGCATCTTTTTAATGTGTCACTGTGCTCTGTGTAGGTCTACATTTTAGCATGCCTGTCTAGTGTCCTATAATGTTCCCCTGTGTGTTCTCTGTACCCATATGTGTGTGAGTTCTCCTGGCCTCTGTGTAGGACCATGCTGGGACTGCTGCTGGTGGTGACTGCTGCTGTTGCCATGACAGCAGCACAGCAGAGGCTCCAGCTGTGCAGAGCAGAGTGGAGGGTGAGTGGGATGCCCCATCCTCATCTCTCCATCCTCCCTCTCTGACTCACAATGGAATTCTGGACAATAGTCCCACCCCTCTGCTCTCACTTCCTCATCCTCCCACTGAATAATGACCAGCTTCAGCTGAATCGATAGGTCCCAGGCCAAGCAAAAATGTGTTTGTGTGTGTGAATTACCCAGCCCCAAACAGACAAGGCTATTTATTTTAGTTTCATCATGTGGTATTTGATAGATATCTCTCTGGCGGGACTGGCTTGCATTAGTGATGGGTGAGTGGATTAGCTAGCCCACTGAAAGGTCCGGCTCAAGGCTACATAAGTCCCGGCATCTGCTGGGGACATGATTTGAGTAGGAATGTTAGGCTGTTTTCCGTTTCACAGTTTTTCTTGTTTGCTGACTCTTGATGCCACGGGAACAGTGAGGTAAATGCTGCTCAAATGGACAAACCTCATAATCAAAGGAACAAATGTGTGTGGGATTGGTTTATTTGAACCTCAAATTCATTTGGATCAAACACATAGGCACACCATCACTGAGCACCGACATGGGTATGCATACACAACACACACACACACACACACTCACACACACACACACACACACACACTCTCTCAGTGTAGGCTTTTACTCCAGACCAGCACTAACACCAACACCAACTTTGGGCAAGTACTTGGCAGTGCAAAAGCTCTAGTTTACGGTGTCTGAGGTAGTGAGAGAGAAAGAGAGAGAAAGAGAGAAAGAGAGAGAGAGAGAGAGAGAGAGAGAGAGAGAGAGAGAGAGGGGGAGAGAGGAGAGGAGAGAGCGTCACTGAGATGGACAGAGACAGAGAGAGTGTGAGACTGAATGAGAGAATAAGAGGCAGGCGTAATGAGTGGGAGTGATACTGAATCAGTCTCAGTCAGGATGCCAAATTAACCCTCCACCACACTGACCCTCTCTCCATGTAATACTCTCAGAGACGATCGGTTGACTGCTGCCACCTGGAGAACATTCCTTAGAACTCCAGCTTTCAGCTTGGCGTGTGAGATTGTGTTACCTGTCCTGTGTATTCCATCCACAGTGCCATGTACCAAAACAAACCATCTCTGTTCATCAAATCATGTTTTTACATTTCTATTAGATATATATATATATATATATATTATCTAAATGTCTTTTGATAAAACATTTGGAACTAAGAAACAAAGACATTTGGAACAAAGAAACACATTTATATAGCAAGATGATGTAATTTCATACTGCTAATATGGATGTATCCATGCATATGTAGAAGCTGTTGTTGAAATAGAGAGAGACAGAGAGAGAGCCTGGGTGCTTCAACACACGTTTAGCACGGTTCCTCTATGATTATTCAGGCATGGTATCATGGACCACCACAAGTTAGATTTACTGATCTGGGATGGTGGTGAGCGCTGAGTTGCGACATGAACACACACTGACAGCCTTCTGGGTCTGTGAGGCAGGGAAGCATAGAGGGGTGGGTCGGGGGGGTCGGGGGCTGGGTGGCTGGGGGCCATCGGGACAGCAAAACCAAGAGGCAGCCGGGAGACGACAGAATGGGCACAATCACCATGGAAACACAAATGGCCCAGGAAAATCATGGCAACTGGTAACTAAGGAACACGAAACGACACACCATAGAGTCCGATAGGCCTGGTTAATCATGGGAAGAGGGGTATGGGAGGGAGAGATAGAGAGAGGGAGAATGAGACAGAAAGAGATATAGACAAATATGAATATGCTTGCATATTTCTTTTCATGTTTTAGTACCTAATTAAATATTGAAATCCTTTGAGCATGGTCTGACAAATGTGTGTGTGTGTGTGTGTGTGTGTGTGTGTGTGTGTGTGTGTGTGTGTGTGTGTGTGTGTGTGTGTGTGTGTGTGTGTGTGTGTGTGTGTGTGTGTGTGTGTGTGTGCGTGCGTGTGGCAAAGACCAAGACAAAGAGCTATAGCACATATACTGAAGGCCAGTTATTTCTCAACCCCCACCCCATTCCAGCTTTTTATTAGCTGAGCTCCACTCATTTCAGAGTGTCTTATAGGCTGTTTAACTCTGGGTCTGTTTACTCAACTCTAACAGCGCTCCCAGAGAGAGGCTGATAACACAGAGAAGGGGGCTTGCTCTATAGACTACAGAGGAAGCTACAGTTGGAAACCACATGGAAATAATACTCAGGAAGCACTTAGTGGAGAGGAGAGAACAGAGTAAGCTACAGGTGTCATGGTAACAGCACTGCTGCAGTAGACCTGCCGTATAGGCTGTTGAATTGAAAGAGCTACACTTTTCAAACTCATAAAACCCCCACAAACACAAATAATTATCTCATTCTATTTATACCCATGGCGCAAACACTCAGTCATTAACACCCCCACACCAGCATAGAGATTCTCCAGAAATACAATAGCCAGCCAATGATACATTTACGATCGTCATTCCCATTTCATCTGACAAATGTGTGATATAAAAGGTTATAGAATAGCTAAATATTTTTTTTAAAGATAGATAATAAATACATTTGGTAAAAATTATTATATTTTCTGTCACCTATATTATATATGTAATCTATGATCTATCTATTACTATGGGTATCACAATACTCTAAATGACTGTGATTATATTTCACCATGGGGGGGAATAACCTAGTTTTTGAATTCAGCGAGGGAGAATGCAAGACGGTAGATGGCGCTGTTAAACAAATCTAAAATCTGAGTGAAGTCTACTACGTGAGTACTGTGCGTGTGAGTGCATGCATGTTCACTTGTGCAGGCTGTACTTTCTACTCTATTCAAATGTATTTGGGACCAGTGCGGTTCCCATGTTAATTGAGGATCAGCGCCTTGGAGGTCTTTGAGGTGTGCATCAAGTTCCTCTCTAGGCTACAAAGCTACAAATGCTTATGGTCTTAAAAACGGTGTGTCAGTCACAATATGTTTTCCTGCTTCTGACCCGTCTGAACCCCTACCCAGTAGCCTAGAGAGAGACAGGTGTTGGCTCATGTCCAATGCTCTCCAACTCCTCACATAGCATACCCTCCACCCTTCCTGTGAAGCCAAATCCAACCCCTTGGGCTCTCTTTGCACTGCTATTGTGAAGGTTAATGTACAATTTATTTAAATGAATTCAGAGATTAATCAAATAAAACTTTAGGCTTGTATAAGAGGATTTCCCTAGGCACTTGTGACCCTATCAGCCATTTTTGTAGGCTTGACAGAGCAGTTTTAGCTGGTAGATGAACGAGGGGATGGAAGGGAGATTTGTAACACAGCTGAAGTTGAGTTTCGCTGTCAGCTAAAGGATTTAGATGGTTTCGCTTTTCCCCTCTGTGGTAAAAACCTGAAGAGGCCCTCCACAGAGGAAGCATGTTCCTTCTACACAAAGGCAAAGTGTGTGTGTGACCCTGGTGACCCTACCTTCGCTCACATGAGCATGTTTATCTTTGACATAACATCTGTTAGAAAGGGTTGGCTAGCTCAAAATAATAAACCACAAAATCTGTTGGTCAAGAAATATTCTTCCTGGTCAGTTAGTAGGCCTACCAGAAAACACTAGTTTTATACCTACATCTACTTCTTGTGAAAAAAATATTTACCAAAGAAAACGTTACAATACTGTCAGATGCGTGAAGGGTTCATTGCATTTTCCTACTACTCATTTGTTCATAATATTCTTTTTAAATTAAGATGTTATTTCTTTACTCTACCAACATGACACAAACTTGCTGCAAATGCCACAAACGTTCTCTCTTACCGAATCTCATACGAAAAGCCATTTCGATATCAACACATCTGCTTGTCTTACATGCACACATTCACCCTTTATCGCGGCTGTCTTTTTTAAACTGTTACAGGCACCTGTGTTTGTCCCTTCTTCCCAGTCAATCCCAGCTCTGATCAGTGGCAATAACAGGTTCACTGTGAGAGACACAAACAATCCCTGCACCCCACAAACCCATAATCTAGTGCCCTGGTTGGTTGTGACATGCTTGTAAGGACCCCCCATGGTCACACTGACATTCACTTGGGCCTGGTCACACCTGTCAGAGCCAACCCTAAAGCATTATACCCTCCCCCACCTTCCCTATCTCTGTTTTCTCTCCTTTCAGACTCCCCCTCTCCCTTCTTTTTTTCTCTCACTTACAAATACAACCCATTCCCGCCCACCTCCCCCTCTTTTTAAGTGAGGATTTGTAATAAGTTATTACCTAGGCCTACATACTTACTGCGAGATTCTGGCAATTATGCCATTTTTCTACATACCCAGAGTCAGATGAACCCGTAGATACCATGTTTATGTCTCTGCGTGCGGCATGAAATTAAAGGTTGTTTCGCGAGCCAATGCTAACTAGTGTTAGCACAATGAATGGAGGTCTACAGGTATGCTAGCTAGCCATAAAAATGGTATCCACGAGTTCATCTGACTCTGGGTAAGTAGCAAAATGGCTTATTACCACTTTTTGGTGGTATGCACATCTCCAATGACATTTCTAAGTTAAACCTTTCCTACAGACTATTGACCTAGTAGCCTACTACAGCCTAGCATCCAAACTGAGTTTGGGCGCCATGGGTTTGTCTCAAAGTCAATCATTTACAGCAATGGGTAAACCATGTCACTCTGAGTGAATAATCCGGATCATTATGTCCTTGGGTAATCTCTGGGTAATCCTAAAATTATGACGACGCACAGGTGTTACATTTTTGGGTAGTGATTAGCCACAATTAGGTTTAATCAAGTGGTCATTGTTGTGGCACAGTTTTAACTTTAGGAGAACTCTGACAAAGGCTGTTGAAGCCAAAAGACATTAGCGTTCTCCTTTATAAATGCATATAAACGGATTTGACCTTGCTTGCTCTTCATGGTGTGCTAATCTTTCTCCTCCTGTGCCACTATTTCTCCACAAGGTTGGTGGAATTTATGGATGTGTGCACCCTCTTTCTGACTGATTCAACACAGACCACATATGATCCCTCACTTATCTTCCAACCCTGCAGACAAAGTGGCTCCTAAGGAGAAAATCAGACCATTTCATTGTTATTTGGTCAATTCAATTTTCAACACACATAGACAATAATTACACACACAGGAATTCAGTTGCAACTTTACGTTGACAAAACATATATATATATTTTTTGCATATCCTACAAATCTCATTAATGTGTGACTCTCTCAACCTTCTATCTACCCCTTGATGTTATCATCCCTTGACTCCCTCATGCTTGGGAAGATCGAGGATGGGATGGTGAAGAGGTTGCTAGACCAACAAAGGCTACTTTGACCTCTGCGATCCTGCTTTATAAAAGGTTATAACAAGCTTCCACTGGGCTGAAACTAAAGGGGGTGTTGAGAAAGGAATGGGACCTTGCTGGAGCCCTGTCAGGGGGGGCAGGGTGTTATTGTGATGATCCACTGGCACCTAAAAGGCCTACACATGTCTGTATCCTCAACTTTGGAAAAAAACTAAATGATTCTGGAGGCTACTTTTCTGTCATATAGCTGTTGCAGATCATGTAAAGTTACCTCTGAATGTCATGTCATAGGCCTAAAACATTGAAAGAACATTTTCAGAACGACACAACTGCACCATTACAGGAGGGTTGAAAAATGTAAAATACTGTATTTATGCTTCCCTCTTGAAGAGGGACTCATGGAATAGTTTTCTATTGGGAGAATTTATTCAACCCTTTATAAGCTCTTTCATACTGTGACTCTTGTCTCCCTTTTGCCTAAAGAGATGATCGAAGAAACATCATGTGGTTGGATGAAGTATTTCAAAGATCCCTGGCCCTCACAATATTCTATTTTTCCTTCTGTGAGAAGTCTATTATAGCTAATCAAAAGAGAGCCTTGACTGGTGTGTAAAACCTGCGAATTCAGACAAACAAAAGAGGTGTTATGGGTTTGCACTAAACATTTTGAGTGTGAACCCATTACACCTCTTTTTAAGTCTATTTTAGGGTTATAATAGTTCTGTTGACCAAAAATGTTTGGCTACAACAAACTGAAGTAAAACCATGAGAGATCATCAGACCAATGATTTGTAAATAACCAGCTAAATACAATAACAATTACATGTTTATTTATTGAATTAATGCCATATGCCTAAACCTAGCTCTAATTTAGTTCCCTGTAATATGGAAATCGTCCATAGGTTTACAGGGTTCTGGCGTCATGCCTCTAGAAGAATGTAACGCCACTACATCAAGTCACTATAAATAATACCTGTAAAAATGTACATTCTTTAATGCTTTCCTTGTACCCATGTTTGTCCTGTGTAAATGCAGGCTTTTCCTTGTTTGCCGATGTCAATACTTTTTAAAATAAAAATGTAATTTGATCTGACAAATTGCGCACCTTAATCCACTATTTTCCAATGGAGTAGGAAGTTACGACTTCAAGTGTGCACTACCACTGATATTTTTGATAAATATCCATTATTTAAGCTTGTTGTGTACCTGTTGTTGTCCTGATTGTTATAGAGTTGTCAGTTGGATTTGGAATCCATCGTTTTTTTAATAAAAAAAGATGATTCTGTGCACACCATAACAAAAAAATTTGTCCATGAACGACTGCACCTTCTCCTTTGAGATATATATATATATATATATATATATATATATATTGTGGAGTTGAGTAAACTCAATCAGCCTAAACCTAGTTCAAGATTATCCAACTAGTGAATCATTTGTTTCTACTTTCTGACAATTAGAGTCTGACAATGGTTTTTATTTATCAATAGGAAAATTGCTGCATCTGTCCCTGTGATTCATTATGTTTTCATTATCCGCCCAAAAATTGTACCTCGTGACAGTATGCAGTAATGATTAACTTGTGTTTCTTTCGCGCGAATTTATAGCGGCAATCAGCACATAAAACATGAAGAAAGGTAACCTGCTACTTGTTCCACTAAAACACTGAGGGGTGGGCTGTTTTTTTTACCACTCTCATGGACAGAGCTATGCTTGCAAGGTCTGACCATCCATGATTTCAAAATATTAGTTTTAACCATGTTTCGAGGCTGTACAGCGTTTGTTTACATTACGTTTGTTTCAAACATTGGAGTTTATTTTGGGTTCTGATGGGGTGCGACAGTTGAACTAAACGCATGAAGCAGTTCTAAGTTATAGTCTTCGAGAATCAATGGGTACATATCAATCAATTAGGGGAAAATTGATGTTGAAATAGCAGATTACCCTTTTACATTTAGCGGTGAGTTTTCAATTAGGTTCTATGACCGCCCGCTTTCAACCGTCCACGTGCAAGCTCCCGGGCACGCACCGCCACCGCCATCTTCTTGACACTAATTTCCATAATTTCTCTCCCACTGTGGCCGTGTAATTGAAATTAAAGTCTGCAAGAGTTTATTCGAACTTTGAAATAGTGTTGCCTCGTCGATTAACATTCACACTGCCATTTGATTGGACATGAAAGGGTATACCTAGTCAATTGCGGTTGATAGACTACATTGTAGACCTTGCTAATGATGATAGCCTACATACATTGTATCCATGTCACGATTTGTAACTTCAGCAGGTGTTTACACTACAGACAGTAGCTATTTTGTGGATTTGTTTTGATGGCTGACTCATTACAGCATAAGTGATTAGGCCTACATTAAAACATAATTAGGCAACGTAGGCCTAATGCCATACGAGGAATGTCTAAGAATTTTGAAGACTCAAAACTATCAAATGACAACTTTGTTGCAAAAAAAGTATCAGTTAACCGGCGATCATCACTAGTTAAAGTCATAATAATCTCATGACTAGTTCACCAAACATTTCCGCCCATGCGCAATAATAATTTAGCCTATGTGTTTTAAACTTAAAAAATGCGCAAACGGCTTCAATTCAGTTAGTCTGTTTAATTTCGTGGTTGTCTGGTCTAATGTTAGGCTATATGTTGGCCTTCGGTTTGGTGATATTGATATCTTCAGGAGGTTTTTCAGTTGAACTCAGTCGGCCAATTTGGTGAAGAACTCCTGGCCCAAATACTGCCCATAAAGTTCGAGGCGATTGTGTGTTTCCATAAATCGTCGAGCTATCGCCATATTCTAAATGCGAATAAAATATAATTGTATAATCTTACACAATTTCAACCTCTGGGCCGTGCTATTTTTCTTACTCTAGCGCTACCATTGTATGTATAGCAATGGGCCGTCCCCTTTTCGTACAGTCGGCCAATCCCGAACAAGAATAGCCCGGTTGGAGAGACGTCATTGGAGAGTATTGAGAAAGAAGCCTGTGGTTCTCAAACCGGGTGGCAGAGTCTACCCGGAGGAAGGAACAACGAAGGTAGGTGACCCTTGATTCATATTTAAAGCCACTGGTTATCATTCTCCATCGTGCACCAGGAGAAGCATGGTGAAGCTATGATTATCCGTTTATTTCGCATAGCCTACATTATGTAGTGGTCAACAACTACATGGAGCCTAATGCACAAAAGCACAAAGACTGGTTGACACAAAAGACAAGGCTACAGTTTAGGAGCCGGAATGCTTATTCCTCTGTTACGGTACTGTATTTGATCAAACAACGTCAGTAGACATGAGGCTCCCTGTCTTTTATAATCAATCTGCAGTATTTGTTTACGTGTCAGTTTGGGGACATTAGAGATGGCAATGCTGAATAACAAGATTAAGTGAGCAATGTTGTTTGTTAACAACATCTACAGTAGCCTATAGTGTCGTGATATCTTGGATTACCCACCAGTACAAAGGCAACAGCTTTATTGACAATAAAGGCTAGACAACAGAATAACCATATCTTGAACTCCGGTGTGCACGTCAAGCAATTTGTTACAATGTAGAACACGGGATAGATGCCGGCTTCAAGTCAAGATACTTTTAGTTGACTTTGTGGTTGGCCTACTACAACTGTCACACTGCCAGAACATGCAACATTTGACCTAACCTGTATCGGAGAAAAGATCATGGAAAGACTGGCTGCTCTGCTGTTCTTTGTACGGAACATTCGCGGCAAAAATTACCCCGCGAGATACACTTTGGAAAAGGGGAGGAGAAAACTAGGAGAAAATAAGACCAGGGTAGGGTGTCGGAACTGACGGAGAAAGGGAAAGCAATGTGGTTTGCATATTTTGCAAACGCGCATGGCAGCAATATCCTCAGCCATGGATTCGATGATTTGACTTCGCCTATGTAACACGCATACAACAATTAACCCTAATGAACGACCCGTTGCATTGTCACAGCAGTTTCCCTTTTCTGAGTCCTTCAGTCTTATGATGCACCCGGTCTATTGTATATTGTAGTACCAGTGGGCCTTTATGAAGGATAGCCTAATATTACTGAAATAAGTTGTGTAAAATCGTAGAATTGATTTGACGAAGAACTGTCCTTTGACTATTGCCACACAACAGCAAAAAGTAAATCAGTCCTTTCTCTGTAGAACAAAAGATTGAGCGACCTCATCCATTGGTCGGTTTTCTACCCCAATACCCCATGCTGCCCCCCTGAAAGGGGACCAGGGTTGGTTTAATAATGGGACGGGTAGGCTAATTCCTACACTCCGGTTCCTTTTCTGCCCCCAGAAATGATTATTTAGTGTAAAATGTACATTCCAAAGGGCTTTAAATAAAAAGTTAGGTCAAATCAAATCAAATTTTATTTGTCACATACACATGGTTAGCAGATGTTAATGCGAGTGTAGCGAAATGCTTGTGCTTCTAGTTCCGACAATGCAGTAATTACCAACAAGTAATCTAACTAACAATTCCAAAACGACTGTCTTATACACACAAGTGTAGGGGGATAAAGAATATGTACATAAAGATATATGAATGAGTGATGGTACAGAGCGGCATAGGCAAGATACAGTAGAGTGGCATAGTTAAAGTGGCTAGTGATACATGTATTACATAAAGATGCAGTAGATGATATAGAGTACAGTATATACGTATACATATGAGATGAATAATGTAGGGTATGTAAACATTATATTAGGTAGCATTGTTTAAAGTGGCTAGTGATATATTTTACATCATTTCCCATCAATTCCCATTATTAAAGTGGCTGGAGTTGAGTCAGTGTGTTGGCAGCAGCCACTCAATGTTAGTGGTGGCTGTTTAACAGTCTGATGGCCTTGAGATAGAAGCTTGAGGCTTGAATGGCCTCAGAGATATGGACCAAGAACTGATGTCCAATAGAGAGGACAAAAATGAATTGCTGGGCCCCAGGAGGACAGACGTGTTTCATGATGTTAGTCTGTTTGTCTCACTCATACATTTCCACCCTTGTTGGGCTAAATTATAGAGAAAGTTAATACAATTTCTAAATGTCTAAATAAGTTTGATATACAAGTTAAAATCCTCTTCAAGTGTTTACCATTATGTTAGCTCAATCGCACAGAGCAAAAGCTCATTTAGGCCCCACATTTCCACCCTGTGAGGATTATGCACCTCACAGGGTGAACATTTTGTTTGAAAAGATAGTAAATAAATGACGAATGTCAATATTTATTTATGTCTGCATAATACATTTATATTTTATGATACAACACGCTTTATTGTCTATTTATACATGACAAGATTGCGCTGATAGACATGGTAGCTCTGTTTCTGGCTCCTAAGCAACTTTGAGGTATTTTATTTTTTATTTTTGTGTTATTTCTTACATTATTAGCCCAGAACGTTTGTGTTATTACAGCCAGAAAGAACTTTTGGATATAAAAGCAGCGTTAACTTACCAGCATTCAGACCAGAAATATGACTTTCCCGAATTGGATCCTTTGTTCGTACCCCACAAGGCAATTTAACTTATCCCCGAGGCTGCTCCAAGATGCCACCGGAGGAGGAGAGGTATTCGGAGTGGACTTCTTCTCCGACTCAGGAGGCGTGCACACCATCCACCACTTCCGAGTATATTAGTCACTAATGTTCAGTCCCTGGACAAAAAGTAGACGAGCTCTGGGCAATGATCTTCTTCCAGAGACATCGGGGACTGTAACATACTCTGTTTCACGGAATCATGGCTCTCTCCAGATATACTGTCCCCGTCCATACAGCCAGCTGGGTTCTCAGTACACCGTGCAGATAGGAATAAAGAACTCTTTGGGTAGAAAGGTGGAAGAGTACTACCGGTCAAAAGTTTTAAAACACCTACTCATTCAAGGATTTTTCTTTATTTTTGACTATTTTCTACATTGTTGAATAATAGTGAAGACATCACAACTCTGAAATTAACACATATGGAATCATGTTATAACCAAAAGTATGTCAAACAAATCAAAATATATTTTATATTTGAGATTCTTCAAATAGCCACCCTTTGCCTTGGCATTCTCTCAACCAGCTTCATGAGGTAGTCACCTGGAATACATTTCAATTAAGAGGTGTGCCTTTTTAAAAGTTCATGTGTGGAATTTCTTTCCTTCTTAATGCATTTGAGCCAATCAGTTGTGTTGTGACAAGGTAGGGGGTTTTTAAAGACCAAGGCCATATTATGGCAAGAACAGCTCAAATAAGCAAAGAGAAATTACTTTAAGACATGAAGGTCAGTCAATTCGGAACAATTCAAGAAGTTTCTTCAAGTGAATCGCAAAAACCATCAAAAGTTATGATGAAATTGGCTCTCATGAGGACCGCCACAGGAAAGGAAGACCCAGAGTTACCTCTGCTGCAGAGGATAAGTACATTAGAGTTACCAGCCTCAGAAATTGCAGCCCAAATAAATGCTTCACAGAATTCAAGTAACAGACACATTTTAAGGGCAATTTTACCAAGAAGGAGAGTGATGGAGTGCTTCATCAGATGACCTGGCCTCCATAATTCCCCAACCTCAACCAAATTGAGAAGGTTTGGGATGAGTCGGACCGCAGAGTGAAGGAAAAGCAGCCAACAAGTGCTCAGCATATGTGGGAACTCCTTCAAGACTGCTGGAAAAGCATTCCAGGTGAAGCTGGTTGAAAGAATGTCAAGAGTGTGCAAAGCTGTCATCAATGCAAAGGGTGGCCACTTGAAGAATCTAAAATATAAAATATATTTTGATATGTTTAACACTTTTTTGGTTATTACATGAGGAAATGCGTGTTATTTCATAGTTTTGATGTCTTCACTATTATTCTAAAATGTAGAAAATATCAAGGACATCAACCACACAAGCCCCGGCCTGTTTACCCCACTATCATCCAGAAGGCGAGGTCAGTACAAGCTGGGACCGAGAGTCTGAAAAACAAACTGGCCTCCACCCAGTACCCTGCGCTGAACTTAGTCACTGTCACTAGCCGACTAACAGCCATTTACTCTACCATTTTAAAAGGCTAATTGATCATTAGAAAACCCTTTTACAATTATGTTAGCACAGCAGAAAACTGTTGTTCTGATTAAAGAAGCAATAAAACTGGCCTTCTTTAGACTAGTTGAGTATCTGGAGCATCAGCATTTGTGGGTTCGATTACAGGCTCAAAATGGCCAGAAACAAAGACCTTTCTTCTGAAACTCGTCAGTCTATTCTTGTTCTGTGAAATGAAGGCTATTCCAGTTTGAGATATGGCTTTTTCTTTGCAACTCTGCCTAGAAGGCCAGCATCCCAGGGGTCGCCTCTTCACTGTTAACGTTGAGACTGGTGTTTTACAGGGACTATTTCATGAAGCTGCCAGTTGAGGACTTGTGAGGCTTCTGTTTCTCAAACTAGACAATCTAGTGTACTTGTGCAAATTGTTGTGCACCGGGGCATCCCACTCCTCTTTCTATTCTGGTTAGGGCCAGTTTGTGCTGTTCTGTGAAGGGAGTAGTACACAGCGTTGTACGAGTTCTTCAGTTTCTTGGCAATTCCTGCATGGAATAGCCTTAATTTCTCAGAACAAGAATAGACTGACGAGTTCCAGAAGAAAGTTATTTGTTTCTGGCCATTTTGAGCCTGTAATCGAACAAATGCTGATTCTCCAGAAACTCAACTAGTATAAAGAAGGCCAGTTTTATTGCTTATTTAATTAGCACAACAGTTTTCAGCTGTGCTAACATAATTGCAAAAGGGTTTTCTAATGATCAATTAGCCTTTTAAAATTATAAACTTGGATTAGCTAACACAATGTGCCGTTGGAACACAGGAGGGATGGTTGCTAATAATGGGCATCTGTATGCCATAGATATTCCATAGAAAATCTACTGTTTCTAGCTACAATAGTCATTTACAACATTAAAAATGTCTACACTGTATTTCTGATCAATTTGATGTTATTTTAATAGACAAAAATGTAGTTTTTCTTTCAAGAACAAGTACATTTCTAAGTGACTCCAAACTTTTGAACGGTAGTGTATATATATATATATATATATACAGTACATATACTTTTCCTCCCAAAAGTTGAGGTCCAAAAGGTAGGAATTACTTTGATAGGCACATCAGTTGTTGTGACAACATAGAGCTGTCTCCCTTCCTATGAAATACTGATCCCCATCTTCTTTTGACCCGATTGAGGGCTGTTAAGGCTTCAGATTACAGATTTACTATTGTCAAGAAATAAAAACGTGACACTGGTTATTACAAATTTGACACAAGGAAATATAGGATTGTTATTTAGTTGTTGGTGTATAATATATTTTACCAGCACTTATATTTAAATGATTACACACAGGTGCAAATGTTTGATTTAAAAGAAATGCTATAATGTCCATGTGAAACTTCTCTGTGTTGTGTCATTTTCTAGGTAAGAAAAAAATGGCGACATATGTGGACCCGGACCAGACCCCAGATGCCACTGCAGGAAAATGCAGCCGTTTTGAGGTGCTGGACTGGCTCAATAAGATCCTGGACATCAAATTCACCAGGGTAGAGCAGATATGTTCAGGTACCGTCTCACTAGTACCGCTTTTCCAAACAAGACATTTTGCCGCCAACTTTTTGTCGACCTTTCCATTATATCTGAAAGGTTTTGCCAGCAACAAAACCTGTATGTTAATTTCCACCAACCGGCCTAGTCATGATTACGGTAATGTATTTAAAAGTCCTGCTAACTTCTCAGTATAAATGTCACTTTTCGTCGTTTTTGTCAGACATCAAACTTGTCCTTGTCAATCACAAAGCTTCACAGATATGCTTTTAATGCATTTATTCTCTCCATTTAAATGTATCTAGTTATTTCCTTGAGATGTTCTTGTCTACTGTCACATAAATGCTTTGGCATTTAGCCTGGTGGAACGCATACTGTCATTTCACATATTTGTTCTTGACTTTGATAGGTAAATACTTAAAGGCCCTTATATTTAGCTAATAAATGATGGGTTAATATCCCTAGGCTCCTAGCGATTTGTAGTTTAAGTTAGAAACCGATCTTTCTATAGACAGAATAACTGGTGGGGAGTTTGAATGGAGAGAAATTGCGCAATGGTGTGATCACATCCAACGTAGATCAAAAAAGCTACTTTATGAAATTTCAGTTTCTTTACATGATCAGAAGAGAAGATTCTAATTGTTCTGCAGCAAAAAAAATTAGGACATGGGCCCTGTTTTGAAATACATATTTTTGTTATATGACAGCGGTTCCACACGTTCTGTAACCCTCAATTTGTGTGTGAAAGATATTATTGATATTTTATTCTGTTAAAATCTATTATATTCATTCTTACTGTAAAATATATGTGGGTTGACTGTGATCAGAACAGGGGAATGAATGTAAGTGTGTCTTGTCTGTTTAATGAAGAAAATAAGAACATTTGATTTAATTTGCATGGCGCGGCCATGTAGCCTATATGCTGCACAGACCAGTAAGATAATTAAACTCACAATATACTATTCTGTTATTTTGAAAATAAATTGTATTTGTCTTTGTTTTTTGTGTATGCTTTGCCACACATTAAATCATGAACATTCTATTGTTGTTGTCCGACGTCAAACATGTCCTTGTCATTATGAAAAGGTATAAACACATAAATGGCACGTGACATCGCAGCAGCTGGGTCCAAATACCAACGTTACATGCCAAAAAATTTTTTTGATTAAAAATGTGTTTAGGATATGTCACTAACAAGCCAGGCAGCTAAAAGCTACTTTCTAGAAAATATTTTGGTTAGTTTGCTAGCTTGTTAGCTAGGTTAGCTATCTAGCTGGCTAGCCAGCTCAGATATTACCAGAACATACTGTATGTATCTGACAACATTTTGTATTGAACTGTAGCCAACTTTTTATTCACCATCACAGAAAACTTAACACATGTCACGTTGGTATGAATGATTCGGGAGACAGACGCAGGAATGCGTAAGTCCATATTATGACAAGAAAAGCTCAAATAAGCAAAGAGAAATAACATACCATCATTACTTTAAGGCATGAAGGTTAGTCAATCTGGAAATGGTCAAGAACTTGGAAAGTTTCTTCAAGTGCAGTCGCAAAAAACTTCAAGTGCTATGATGAAACTGGCTCTCATGAAGACTGCCACAGGATGACCCAGAGTTACCTCTGCTGCAGAGGATAAGTTCATTAGAGTTAACTCCACCTCAGATTGCAGCCCAAATAAATTCTTCACAGAGTTCAAGTAACAGACACATCTCAACATCAACTATTCAGAGGAGACTGCATGAATCAGGCCTTCATGGTCAAATTGCTGCAAAGAAAACCACTACTTAAGGACACCAATAAGAAGAAGAGACTTGCTTGGGCCAAGAAACACGAGCAATGGACATTAGACCGGTGAAAATCTGTACTTTGGTCTAATGAGTCCCAATGTGAGATTTTTGGTTCCAACCGCTGTGTCTTTGTGAGACGCAGAGTAGGTGAACGAATGATCTCCGCATGTGTGGTTCCCACCGTGAAGCATGGAGGAGGAGGTGTGATGGTGTGGGGATGCTTTGCTGGTGGCACGTCAGTGATTTATTTAGAATTCAAGGCACACTTAACCAGCATGTCTACCACAGTATTCTGCAGTGATACTCCATCCCATGACCCAAAATACACCTCCACGCTGTGCAAGGCTATTTTACCAAGAAGAAGAGTGATGGAGTGCTGCATCAGATGACCTGGCCTCCACAATCACCCGACCTTAAATCAATTGAAATGGTTTTGGACGAGTTGACCCGCAGAGTGAAGAAAAAACAGCCAACAAGTGCTCAGCATATATGGGAACTCCTTCAAAGCATTCCTCATGAAGCTGGTTGAGAGAAAGCCAAGAGTATGCAAAGCTGTCATCAAGGCAAAGGGTGGCTACTTTGAAGAATCTGAAATATAAAATATGTTTTGATTTAATCAAACACTTTTTTGGTTACTACATGATTCCATATGTGTTGGTTCATGGTTTTGATGTCTTCACTATTATTCTACAATGTAGAAATTAGTAATGATAAAGAAAAACCCTTGAATGAGTAGTTGTGTCCAAACTTTTGACTGGTACTGTACAATTGTGAAATGTAGACTCCTGACACTTAGTGGGCAAGTATTCTTCTCTCTATTGACTGATGAAACACAAGCTTTTCGCTACACCTGCAATAACATCTGCTAAACATGTGCATGTGACCAATAACATCTGCTAAACATGTGCATGTGACCAATAACATCTGCTAAACATGTGCATGTGACCAATAACATCTGCTGAACATGTGCATGTGACCAATAACATCTGCTAAACATGTGCATGTGACCAATAACATTTGAACGCATGTTTCACTATTGGCTATTCTGTCCTGCTCTCCTTTGTTACTAGATAGTCTAAAACTTCTATTGTCTGTGTGGTGTGCAGGTTCCTGCTACTGCCAGCTGATGGACTGGCTCTTCCCTGGGTGCATTGACATGAGCACAGTGAAGTTCCAGGCCCAGGACACACCAGACTTCATCCACAACTACAATCTGCTTCAAGCTGGCTTCCGAAAGACTGGTGTCACCAAGGTTAGACTACACCCATACTTTCTTATCCATCACATTAACTCTAAATCAAGGATATTATTTTGATTGTACGTTAATATTTTATCGCTGGGCAGAGGGTTGATAGGGATTTGCCCTTTGCTTCCATGTGGTATTTGCTTATTGTTCTAAATCCCTCCCCTTTAGTTTGTTCCAGTGGAGGAGCTGATGAACGGAAGGTTCCAGCCCAACTTCGTATTCCTGAAGTGGTTCAAGAGGTTTTTCCAGGCTAACCTGGTGGGGCAGGTGTATAACCCTGTGGAGGCTCGCCAGGGCCAGGAGATCCAGCCTGCCAGACCCCCCCTCCGCTCCCCCCAGGGACTTGGCCGCAAGTCTGCCAGCCGCAACCCCAGTCAATCAGGTATCCATTCTCTCACTTATCCTGAGTAGTGAGTAGAAATGTAGCTAGCTAATATCTAAAAGTATTGTCATGGATACACACACACGCAGACTAGCAGCAGACCGCTTGCAGCTCAGGGAGGAAGTTATCTCTAATTTGAGGCAGGGACACATGCACCTTAAATTTGGCAGAAGCACTCAAGCCTGGGTAAGGCAGGGCCTGAAAGTTGCGGGTATGGCTCGGGCTTAAAATCCATTCCCGTGCAGGGCTCTAATCCTGAGTTGAAATGTTCTTGGTGCTGTTTGTGACCTTATATTCAGGATGGAATATTGTTGGTATTTTTCTGTTAATCAGTTTGTGTTTTCCTTTTTTCCGACAGGGGGGTTGGAAACCAACACGGATGAAGAAGCTTTAGGGAAGTATCAAAGGAAACGTATAGTTTACGAAGATATATGGAGGGAGACGCACTCCTGGGTAGGGCCTAGCACTCTGGGAGAGGTCCATGCCTACTGCAGTCTGTGTGACATGAATTTCAACATCTATCACTTGGGCCTTGTTGACCTCAAGCGTCACTCACAGTGCAAGAGGCACCAGAAGCTTACCCTGGCTGCCAATGGATGCAATTTAAGAACCGATGCGAGAAAGAGCAGGCAGGGCAGCATCAGCAGCTGTCCACCTTGTAGTGAGTTGGTCCTGTGCTTCATTCAGGTTAACTGCGTCTCTGGTCCGTCCGCGGCTGGGGACCAGGTGTCTAACAGATACGGTCAGTATGTCCTGGGACTACAGTACCCAGAAGACATAGTGTCCGCTTGCCAAAAGACTCCTTACTGCATATACATGTACGGAGGAGTGGTGCTAGGGGAGGCTGGCATAGCTTCTGTAGTTCTAGTAGGCTATTTTGATGTGAAGGCAGCCAGACACTGCATCAGGCTGTTGGATGTCCTGCAGTCTCCAGCCGAAGACAATACTGGAGAGGAAACTGCTGCGGCTTTGGTGGAGACCTTGAAGAGGTTTGGGCTTCCTGCAGCTAACCTCGCGGCTCTCTACACAGATGGTAACGGTGCTGCCTCTGAGCAGATTTGCTCACAGCTTAGGGAGCTCAACCCCAACGTGGTGGTGCTAGGTAGGCTGTATGGAGTGGCTGATGCATCCTGCCATGCTGGGATGGTAGAGCTCTCCACTCAGGCCCAGGAGCTAATTGTAGATATCTACTCCCACTACTCCTTCTGCTCCACCAAGAATGACAACCTGAAGGAACTGTTTTCTAGCATAACCAGTATCAATGGCCTTACCCTTCCCCTCACCACCTGCTGCCTTAACTTCTGCATGTTAGCCAGGAAAGTGTTGGAAATGTGGACAGATCTAATCTCCCACTTCAGCTCCTGTAACAAAGAGGATGACGTAGATGAGAAGGCCAAACTGATCTGCACACAACTACAGGATCCCCAAATCAAGGCTATCTTTATGTTCCTAAACCAGGCCCTGGAGCCCCTCCGTGCCTTCCAAGAGCGACTGCACCACCATGAGGGCTCGGCCCGGGCCGACCTGGTACAGATCCTACAGGAAGCCAGCAACCTCCTGCGCTCCTATGCCTCCAGTTTCCTCCGTCCTCAAGCCGTCGTGCGCTTCCTCAAGGAACGTGACGTCTCTCTCCTCAAGACCACAAAGTTCCACCTGCCAGGGCCAGAGCTGAACGTAGGTGGGGCTGCAGTGGAGGACTTCCTGTGTGAGTCATCAGAGTCAGGAGGTGAAGCACTGCAGTTTTTACAGAAACAGGCTCTGTCTTTCTACACAGCACTTACAGCCAGCGTGGCGGAGGGGCTGCCTCTGAGTGACGGCGTGTTGAGGAGCATGGCCCAGCTACTGAGCCCCCAGGGTAGGTTGACGGTCACAGGGAAGGTGGTGGGAGAGCTGGGGGCTAAACTTGGGCTCTGCAGCTCACCTGAGGAGATCAGCCAGCTGAACAAGGAGTTCCTGGAGTACCAGCTGGCAGAGGAGGGACAGTGGGAAGAGGGAGAAAATGGATCTGATGGGGGCATCCAAAATGGCTCTGCAGCCACCTCACTGGAGCAACATTGGTGCACTGTGTTGAAGGCTTCTGGATCAACCAGCATCTTCAGGAAACTTGTTTTGACCCTCTTAGCCATGCCTTGCCCCCCACTTGAAGCCCAGAAGGTCTTCACACAGGTAGGGGAAAGTCAAAAAGCATCACACAATTGTATGTCACTGCACTCCTGCATGGAAGTTATTGTGTTGGTATTGTCCCATTTATGTTCTTATCTGCGTGTGCTTGCGTCTGTATCTGCATCTATATTATTTGTGTCTGTCTGTGTTCTTAGATTGTGGAGAATGGGGACGCTGCCCAGTTCACTGACAGTGTGACAGAAAGTGAGCTGGACTCTGTTCGGGAAGTAGACCTGACCAATGACAGCGCTCTATCAGACAACAACAGTATCTACGAGTCTGGCATGAAGAAGAGAGGTCGTCCCAGAAAGATTCCATCAGGTACATTGTTTCATTAAGGGACTGGAATAGGACTAACATATTTTATTATCACTGTATGAAATGTACTGTAGTATAGTGTAGCACACACAAGAGCCCTCAAATGCTTTTTTTAGGGTACAGCACCATTTTGAGTTAGCATTAGTTTGTGTGTGTACCGGTAAGCAGCTTATCAAGTGGATTAGCACATGAATGGGTTAGCTTAAATGGGTTGAGTTGCTCAAGATGGCGGCAGCTCTCTATTGTTGGGGTAGGTTAGTGTAGCATGAGCATGCTTCAGGTTTGTATGTCTATGGGTAGTATTATATAAGGTTGGTTGTGTTAGTGTAATAGAGGTAATAGACAGATTTATATTTTAGAGTGGGCAAGAATTATTGTTATTTACATACATTATGTTGTTATGTAAAAGAGATGGTATTCTTATATGGGGTAGCTATGATAACGTACCATACCATTGACTGGGAATGATTGGGAAAGAGGGTACATAGTCAGTTTCAGAACTGAATTCATTCAACCGAAATGTGTCTTCTGCATTTAATCGACATGCCTTAATCGTCATCCACGTCATCACCGCCATTGGTTGACTTAGAAGAACAATTTTTGGGGCTACACTACAGACGGCTATATAGGTTGGCTAATACAGGACTAGTAAGTACCCAGTACACTACTTTAGCGAAGAAAGAAATATTTAAATGATTATTATTTAAAAATATAGAGATTTTATTTTATTCAGATTTTTCAGAGGGTGCTGCAATGCCCTCAGTACCCCTATTTCCCGTAGCTCTGGGTACAGATTTCAAAAGTAGTCAATGATCTCGAAGTCTCGGAATTTGAACTGTGTTTATTGTGTTGTAGCTTGATATAGGCAGAATTCAATATAATTCCAATTAGAGGTCGACCGATTAATCGGCATGGCCGATTAATTAGGGACGATTTCAAGTTTTCATAACAATCGGTAATCGGCCTTTTTGGACGCCGATTACATTGCCTGCGTGGCAGGCTGACCACCTGTTACACGAGTGCAGCATCAAAATGACCTTGTGGCAGCAAGGAGCCAAGTCAAGTTGCTAGCTAGCATTAAACTTATCCTATAAAAAAACAATCAATCTAAACATAATCACTAGTTAACTACACATGGTTGAAGATATTACTAAGTTAACTAGCTTGTTCTGCGTTGCATATAATCAATGTGGTGTCTGTTAATTTATCATCGAATCAGAGCCTACTTCAACTTGATGATTTAACAAGTGCATTCGTGAAAAAAGCACAATCGTTGCAATAATGTACCTAAACATAAACATCAATGCCTTTCTTAGAATCAATACACAAGTATATTTTTTAAAATCTGCATATGTAGTTAAAAGAAATTCATGTTAGCAGGCAATATTAACTGGGAAATTGTGTCACTTCTCTTGCCTTCAGTGCAAGCAGAGTCAGGGTATATATGCAGGAGTTGCAAACTGTTGAAAGGCCATTTATTCCTAACAAAGACCGTAATTAATTTGCCAAAATTTTACATAATTATGACATATCATTGAAGGTTGTGCAATGTAACAGCAATATTTAGACTTATGGTTGCCACACGTAAGATAAAATACGGAACGGTTCCGTATTTCACTGAAATAATAAACGTTTTGTTTTCAAAGTGATAGTTTCCGGATTTGACCATATTAAACTGGGGCGGCAGGGTAGTAGATTTTTATTCATGTATTATATTAAGTTCAAGTAAAAGTGTTCATTGTTCATTCAGTATTGTTGTAAATGTCATTTATTACAAATATATATATAAAATATGGTCCTCCAATAATCGGTATCGATATCGTCGTTGAAAATCATAATCGGTCGATCTCTAATTCCATTGCAAGAACCCCAAAAAATGTTGCCCCCTCGCCGATTTCAACTTCCCCGTTAGTCACTTTATCGTTGGCCGGGCCTGGTGTGTGGTGCCATTAGCATTGTCTAGCATTGTCTGGAATGCACAAGCCTTCAGAGCAAAAGTGCATTTTGGCATGACACCCTAATCAGCACTAAAAAGCAAAAAATCTCATGGCTTCCAATTGCATCATATAATATGTTGTAGTTGTGGATGCACATTACAGTAGTAAATGGCAGCCATATTCAACCGGCGGATAGTAGAATAACAGTATAATTGGCAGTGCATGGGCAGTGCATGGGCAGTGCATGGGCACTTTTCCTTTGTTACTGTATGTCATTCACTGACAGACCTTAGAGAGCTGTTTATAATCTATCAGAAAATTCCAGTTGATCAACTAGCCCATGTTTGCTAGGTAGGTAAATTAGGTTAACCAGCTATCTAAATCTTGTAGTTACCGTTGCCAGATTATGTGCCAATGGGAGCCGTAGGAATCATATGAACACACATAAGACATAGCAAAATTAAAATTGCAGGAATTTAGCTAGAAAACTGAAAACAAATCCCCCCCCAAAAAAAATGGGAAAATGTATAGAATTGCAGAAAATGAGTTTATAAATGGCAAAATGTTGATTCCGCCAACAAAAGGGGTGTGAACAGTTTGGGGTTGCATGGGGTCGTGAGGTGAGGGTTAATAACAACGTCTATAAGTGACATTATCCATACGGACCTTTGCCACCTAAGACGTGTCCCACTGGGCACATATGTCAATTCAACGTATTTTCCATGTTGGTTTAATGTAATTTCCTTGAAATTACATGGAAACAACATTGATTCAACTGTGGGTTGTGTGACCGGACCTTCTTTAATAGTAGTTGAGTACCCCTGGTATATGGGTTGGAGTCTATCTATACCTACAGTATCCCTAATGATAACCTCTATCTAATTTTACACTGTCCATTGATTCTCTCAGTGTTTCACATACTTCTATCACAGGATCCCTGTTAATAATGGAAGCATCAATGTGTTGTTTTCCAGAGGTGAATTACCTTAATGGGACAGTGAAGCCATGCACAGTGCGGCTGCAGAAGATAATCAGTAAGAAAAGATATTGACAGTCAGTGAAGATGATCATTGGTATTCATCTATATCACTTAAGGCCAGTCACCACAGGCTAAAATTATATATATATTTTTTGCATCTACTCTTCAATTTGAAGAGTTTTGGGTATGTTTGTCCATTAATGTTAGTATTTTTAAAAAGTAAAAAATTTAAATGTCAAAATGTTGATGAAAATATTTCCGTATATTTCCGTTAGTTTATCATACTACCGTCATCAACATTTCATGAATTGTAATTTTTTTTAAATGGTCATACATCCTTAATTTCAAAACTCACTACATTGAATCACACATCATTTAAAAGCCAATTTCATTGAGAATGTTACAAACGGGACTATATGTAGTAACTTACGGTGATTGGGTCTAAATGAGTGTTTGGCATTTGGTAGTTTAAATGAATTATAAATTTGTCTTTAACTGCCATTTCCCCAAAGTCAGACTCTTCCCACACGCCAACACATTTTTCTCTGCCTCAGAAGCATCTTCATTCATCAACTTTCTTGTGGTTATCCTTAGACGTGTTCTCCAGGCTTATACATAGGGAATTGTTGATATGTTGTCATGTTTTAATTCTAGATTACATTTCCTTTAAAAACATTTGCCAAAAATGCATTTTTACGTATCTTTCTATAGTATTTTAGATAGAAAGATTTAAAAAAATATTTATCCACAATCTGCTATATGTAAGTCAGCTCCTAGGAGTGTAACAAAATGAAACCAAAATACTTGGTCTGGCTTCATCCAGTGTCCAGAAAATTGGATTTGTGTGATATGCAAATATGCACATATTTAATGATATTACCTCATTTGCATATTTTTGCACAATATTTCAGAAACATTTTAATATATAAAAAGTATTATATTTGTGTCCACATTCAACTGGTAAAAGTTGATTGTGATTAAGGGGAACAAAATACCCTATTAGGGTGTGGTGCCTGGCCTTAAACTCAATTGAATTGATGTACAGGTGACACATTACCAGAGAATGCTTAACAATCCACCTTCCATGGTTGGGGTCAAATCAATTCCATTTCAATTCAGTTAATGCAGGAAGTAAACTGAAATTGGAATTTCAGTTTACTTCCTGCATTGACTGAATTTAAATGAAATTGACCCCAACCTTGTCTTTTTACTTATCTATCCTCTGGCTTTTCACCTTTTGACAATTTCAGGCAAAACTCTTGTATTTTCTGCATCAAAACATTGATTTGGTTTCTATGAAACTTGTTTATGTAGATGGGCCAAAGAATGAGGACGATACTGTGTTCGTTGAGGACAACGTCATTTGGACAAATACTATGGAGGTAATATTTTTTATTATTTTGTTGATGTTTTTTTGTATCACATTTCTTGTCTAGTAGGATTGGGTGAATCAATTCAACAAATATGGTAACTTAAGATTTAACTAAAGGTGACGTTATTGTTTTCTTGTGACTCATAATCAACTATGGATAACAGAGTTTTAAAAGACAGACAAGGCCTCCTGAGTGGCGCAGAGGTCTAAGGCACTGCATCGCATTGTTGCGGTGTCACTATAACCTGGGGTTCGATCCCAGGCTGTGTCACAACCGGCTGTGACCGGGAGTCCCATAGGACGGCACACAATTGGCCCAGCGTTGTCCGGGTTAAGGGATGGTTTGGCGGGGAATTACTTGGCTCATTGCGCTCTAGCGACTCCTTGTGGCGGGCCAGGCGCCTGCAGGCTGAATTCAGTCATTAGTTGAATGGTGTTTCCTCTGACACATTGGTGTAGCTGGCTTCCATGTTAAGTGGACGGGTGTTAAGAAGAGCGGCTTGGCGGGTCATGTTTCAGAGGACGCATGACTCAACCTTTGCCTCTCCCTAACCCGTTGCAGTGATGAGACAAGATCGTAATCACAAAATGTACTGAAAAAATATGAACAAAGAAGGACATACTGTAGATATTGTTGCCTATGTTTGTTTTTTCCTGTTCTGCTTTGATGTGTTCTTACCTTGCTATAGTGGGGGTGTGACAGATCAAAATAAACTGCACGTGACAACACCTGACAATGGAAACTATCATTCTTTGGAATCAAACAAAGCAAAACGTGCATGGATCTTTTGCATGTCTCCAAAGCTTGACATTATGACAAACCTTTCTATGAGTCACTAGTATGCTTTGCTTTGCTGTTGCTTGTGCAATCAACAATTTTCTATGCTTTTATTAAAACCTTAAATGCTTGGGACAAGTTCATACTGGTATCTCACCCGTGTCTAACAAACTAACCTTGTTAGTAACTTTTTTACCCTCTCCTTTATCTTTCTTCTTCTTCTTTTTTCATGTGGGTCGACTTTATGCTTGGTAGTCATAGCATTTCTTGGATGTGAGTGCTGACTGGGTGTGTGCGCGCTTGTGCCCACGTGTGTGTGCTTGTACAATGCCTGTGAGCAGTGTGCGTAATAGGTGTGTGCATGTGTGTTGTCCCTCAGGGCACCATTAGGGGCATTTATGGTTGGGAGAGCAGCTTACGCCAGAAGCCACAGGCGCGCACTGTGTTTCAGGCTGGTGCCGGCACCTGGGTCAAGCCACAGGCGCTTGACAACGACAGCAAAAAGGACCAGGAGTCCGAGGCTGCATCGGTAGGTACTTTCAAAACACCTACCAGTGATGGCTGGTGCGCTGAGATATCGGAGGACAGGCTCATTGTAATGACTAGAATTGAAACGAGGTGTTTGATACCGTCCCATTCATTCCATTACAATGAGTCCATCCTCCTATATATCTTCCCACCAGCCTCCTGTGGCTCCTACGCTTGAGGGGAGCCCTTCTGACCTCTGGCGAATGGGGCAGTGAAAGGCGCAATGCAATCGAAACACACAAAAAAAACATCTATTTTGCTCTAAAGGTGTGCGTGGCTGTCAACGACACGTCATTCTTTCTGTGCATGGCTCTTGTGATTTGCTTCTAACGTTCTAATTTCCTTTTTAACCCTTTATATGGACTTACGTGGTCTCCCATTTTCTTAACTCATTCTCACTGCTCTGAAATTGGGTCGCTTGAATTAAGGTTGACAAAACCTGACAAACAAAGGACCAATATTTGCTATTACATGTAAAGAAGGATATGTACAATTGTAGTCACCCATAGGAAAACTTTTCTTTTTTCCAATTTTCAGGGTCATCAGATATCAGTGGATGTGTTCGTCACTGTCTTCAGGCATGCATTGTCAACTATTTTATCTGTGTATTCAAGCATAAATATTTTTGACTTTCAGCCCCCGAAAAAGGAGAATCATACATCCAACGTGTCTACAACGAGCCCCAGGGGAGCAAAGAAGGGCATTGATTACCAGGTTCCTACTTTCACAAATATTTGCTGTGCATGCCAACATGCTTCCATATCATATAAACCCATGTGAATAACCCTCCATCTCCCGGGGTCTCACCCTGTAGGATGGGAAGGGTTTCCCCACTGGAGAGCTGGTGTGGGGAAAGGTGAAGGGCTTCTCCTGGTGGCCTGGACTGGTGGTGCTCTGGAAGTCCAACAAGGCACCGCCTGTATCCAAGCGCCGGGTAGAGTGGTTCGGTGACGGAATGTTTTCCGAGGTGAGGACTTGACTTGACTCATTGTAAATAGCAAGATTGACCTGCAGCACAGATTGGTGTTTGGACAAAATTGTTCCTTTGTTTTGTGTTGCAGATCTATACAGAGAGGCTTCTGCCTTTTGCAGCTTTTGCAAAGTGCTTCTGCAAGAATTCCTATTCCAGCTTGCCTACCTACAAAGATGCCATCTACCAGGTCCTTGAGGTGGGACATGAATGCTATTATCTATCACTATCTTAACATTGTAATGTATGACTCTGTAATATACTAGCCTGGTCCTAGATCTGTTTGTGCTGTCTTTCCAACTCAACTTGCATGGTCATTGCGTGACATTGGCAAGACAGCACACACAGATGTAGAACTATGCTAGTACTGTACTGTTACATCCCCATATATCACAATATTCCATACGGTATAATACCACAAAGCACCACATCACTCACTCACCACTCATATTTCATGTCTATGCAGTTGGCTGGTGAACGTTGTGAGAAGTCCTTTCTTGCAGCGGGGAATAAGCAGGAGTTGCTTAAGTTGATGCTGGACTGGGCCCACAGTGGATTCCTGCCCACTGGACCAGATGGGTTCAACCCCCCACCACCTGCAAGTATGTGTGGTTTAGGGTGATGTTTTCCCTAGATGCTGATCTTGGGTCAGTTTAGCATTTTCCTGATTAAGGTTAGGATTGGGGCCGGGGAAGCTGATCCTAGATCTGTACCTATGGGACATTTCACCCTGGCGCGTTTTGTGTTGCTTCCATTATATTTCCACAACAGGGTAACACTTATACCTGTGTAGTACACTAGTAACAACAGGTGCTCTCATGTTCCTTTTATTTTGTTTTATTCCCAAAGATGCCAAATACTCAAAGGCAGAATCTTCAGACTCGTCTCTGGCAGACTATCAGCCCCCAGCTAAGAGGAAGTATGTGAACAAGAACAGACCATCCTATGGGAATCAGAGCTACAGCAGAGGTAAGCCCTACACCCACAGCAATCCATATTCATTAATATGGGCCGTTTTTCTAGTTCATCTGTCACTATAGAATTATATTTGCATCAATTAAATTCCTTTATTTTGTGGTTCACAGAGGCAATGGTACGAGAGGTTAGGAAAGGCAAACATGTTAAAGGTATTTAACATTCTTTGAGCTGTAATTGTACTTTTTTGCTCTCTATTTGTCTGCACTTTAGAATTGTTTTATATAATTGAATCAGTCATTTTACTAATGTATACAATTCATTATTCACCTCAGAATTCTGTTTATCATGTGGAACCCCCCATATCCACACCTTCCACCCACTGTTTGAGGGGAGTCTTTGCCTGAAGTGCAAGGTAAACTAACTACATCTTCTCATAAATTGAATGACTGTTAAGTTTATTTATGCAAGTGTATCCACGTAGACATGTTAAATCATGTCTGCTTATCATCTGAAAGATTGTTGACATGAATGACCTTCGTCCCCATGGTAAAGCTGTCCCTCCTAACCTTTGCAGGAGAACTTTATTGAGACTTTGTACAGATACGACGAAGATGGCTACCAGTCCTACTGCACGATTTGTTGCGCTGGCCAAGAGGTCATTCTGTGTGGCAATGCCAGCTGCTGCAGGTTAGCACTGCTCAAGAGTACACATTCCTCTCTCTCTTCTTTCACTCCCATTTCCTCTTTCACTCGCTTATCCTCTCTCTCTCTCTCTCTCTCTCTCCCTCTCTCAGGTGTTTCTGTAAGGACTGCCTGAACATTTTGGTTGGCGATGGAACCTTTGACAAGCTGAAGGATGTTGACCCATGGAGCTGCTTCATGTGCTTACCATCCCAGTGCAACGGATCACTCAAGCTGCGAACTGACTGGAGCGTGCGAGTCCAAGAGTTTTTTGTCAACAACAGTGCCCTAGAGTTTGAACCCCACAGGGTGTATCCCTCCATTCCTGCCCATCAACGCAGACCTATCAGGGTGTTGTCTCTCTTTGATGGGATTGCCACAGGTTTGTACATTCTCAATATGGGCTTTCATTTATCTTTGGGAGATGGTTGCAGATAAGTGATTGTGGTGTGTTTTATGAGGATGCAATGACTTGTCTTCAGGATTCAGGCGTTTTGGTTTGTGTGTGACTGATAATCTTCTATGCCCATTGTGCTCTTGCAGGGTACCTTGTGCTCAAAGAGCTGGGCTTCATCGTAGAACGCTACATCGCCTCTGAGATCTGTGGGGACTCGATCACTGTGGGTATGATCAAACACGAGGGCAAGATAGAGCACATCAATGACGTACGCACCATCACCAGGAAACATGTGAGTTCAGCATACGCGCACACACACACACGCACGCACACACACACACACACACACACACACACACACACACACACACACACACACACACACACACACACACACACACACACACACACACACACACACACACACACACACACGCACACACGCACACACTTTCAATGACGACTGAGGAACAGTGGGTTAACTGCCTGTTCAGGGGCAGAACGACAGATTTGTACCTTGTCAGCTCGGGGATATGAACTTGCAACCTTTCGGTTACTAGTCCAACGCTCTAACCCCTAACCTGTGTGTGTCTGTGTTTGCTGTGTTTCAGCTGGCTGAATGGGGTCCCTTTGACCTCCTGATTGGAGGAAGCCCCTGCAATGACCTGGCCTGCGTCAACCCTGCTCGGAAGGGCTTATTTGGTAAGGAACCTCCTGACTTCAAAGTAAATGGAGTGTTTCCACTTGACCAGTGGTTCTCCAACCTCTCCTGGAGAACCCCCAGCCATCCATGTCTTTGATCAATTCCAGAGCCAGCACACCTTATTCAACTTGTTAACTAATCATCAAGTCCTTGGATAGTTGAATTGGGTGAGTTAGTTCAGGGCTACAACAGAATTGTGAATTTTCTGAGGTAAGTAGGAGAGGTTTTATGAACCACTGTGCTAGACAATGTAGAGAGCTAATGTCTGGAGAACTTTATCAAGTATGTTATCACATCGTTTTATTAGCAGTTAACATGGTAGCCTACTGTTAGATGCATGTGTCTGTACACGCTAACCTATCCATTGGCCTAGTAAATGGGTTTAAATGGGTTTTTAATGGTGTTTCATTGGTTTTCTCGGTCTCTGTTTCCAGAGGGCACAGGCAGGCTGTTCTTTGAATATTACAGGATGCTGACCATGATGAGGCCAAAGGATGATGACAACCGTCCGTTCTTCTGGCTCTTTGAAAATGTGGTGGCCATGCGCGGTCATGACCTGGCCGACATCTGTCGCTTTCTTGAGGTAAAGGCACTAGCAGCTATTTCATGGTCAATGAGGCCTCTCCTTCTTCCTTTCTCTCTCTTTCTTTAACTCTCATGCTCTTTCTCCCTCTCTCTCCCTGTTGAATGGCATTTGGGCGGTGTGTTTGCGTCTTCATTTCATTATTACTAATACAGTTGAAGTCGGAAGTTTACATACACCTTATACCCTGACTACACCGCTCGCGTCGCGTGCCTGAGTGTTGCAAAAATAAATGTAGAAATCTATATTATTCAATTATTGCACCCACACTGCTCGCGCCCGTCAACGAGCGTCTGCGTTGCCAAGGGCTAAAATAGAGTTCTATTTGTGACGCAGATCGCGGTGCTAGTCTTGCCTCTCCCATCTCCTCATTGGTTAATAGTAGCAGATACCCACATGCCATCTCCGCATTGGTTATACAGTGGGGCAAAAAAGTATTTAGTCAGCCACCAATTGTGCAAGTTCTCCCACGTAAAAAGATGAGAGAGGCCTGTAAATTTTCATCATAAGTACACTTCAACTTTGACAAAATGAGGGAAAAAAATCCAGAAAATCACATTGTAGGATTTTTAATGAATTTATTTGCAAATTATGGTGGAAAATAAGAATTTGGTCACCTACAAACAAGCACGATTTCTGGCTCTCACAGACCTGCAACTTCTTCTTTAAGAGGCTCCTCTGTCCTCCACTCGTTACCTGTAATAATGGCACCTGTTTGAACTTGTTATCAGTATAAAAGACACCTGTCCACAACCTCAAACAGTCACACTCCAAACTCCACTATGGCCAAGACCAAAGAGCTGTCAAAGGACACATGGAAGATGGAAGACATACAAGACCACTGATAATCTCCCTCGATCTGGGGCTCCACCCACGCAAGATCTCACCCCGTGGGGTCAAAATGATCACAAGAACGGTGAGCAAAAATCCCAGAACCACATGGGGGGACCTAGTGAATAATACTAATAATACTATTATCTCAATACTTTGTTATATACCCTTTCTTGGCAATGACAGAGGTCAAACGTTTTCTGTAAGTCTTCACAAGGTTTTCACACACTGTTGGTGGTAATTTGGCCCATTCCTCCATGCAGATCCCCCCCCAAGACCATAGTCTTTGTCCGCCTCCTCAACCGCCTCCGTGGCCTCTTTCGAGCGGCGACCCTCTTCGCCGACCTTGGACTGGGGACCCTAGCAATGGGTCCCAAATGGACGGGAGATTCCGGCAGCACCGGAAGAACGGGAGATACCGGCTGCACTGGACAGGCGGGAGACTCCGGCAGCTCCGGAGTGAAGGGCGATTCCGGCAGCTCCTGGCTGACGGACGGCTCCGGCAGCTCCTGGCTGACCGGCAGCTCAGGACAGACGGGCGACTCTGGCAGCTCAGGACAGACGGGCGACTCTGGCAGCTCAGGGCAGGAGGGAGACTCTGGCAGCTCAGGGCAGGAGGGAGACTCTGGCAGCTCAGGGCAGGAGGGAGACTCTGGCAGCTCAGGGCAGGAGGGAGACTCTGGCAGCTCAGGGCAGGAGGGAGACTCTGGCAGCTCAGGGCAGGAGGGAGACTCTGGCAGCTCAGGGCAGGAGGGAGACTCTGGCAGCTCACGGCAGGAGGGAGACTCTGGCAGCGCTGGGCAGGAGGGAGACTCTGGCAGCGCTGGGCAGGATGGAGACTCTGGCAGCGCTGGGCAGGAGGGAGACTCTGGCAGCTCAAGATAGACGGGAGACTCTGGCGCTGGACAGGCGGGAGCACCTTTAGGGAGGATACAGAGAGACAGCCTGGTGCGGGGGGGGCTGCCACCGGAGGGCTGGTGCGTGGAGGTGGCACAGGATAGACCGGACCGTGAAGGCGCACTGGAGGTCTCGAGCACCGAGCCTGTCCAACCCTACCTGGCTGAATGCTCCCGTAGCCAGGCCAGTGCGGTGAGGTGGAATAGCCCGCACTGGGCTGTGCTGTCGAACCGGGGACACCATACGTAGTGCTGGTGCCATGCACCCCGTCCCGAGGAGACGCACTGGAGACCAGATGCGCTGAGCCGGCTACATGGCACCTGGCTCGATGCCCAACCTAGCCCGGCCAATACGAGGCGCTGCTATGTACCGCACCGGGCTATGCCTGTGCATCGGGGACACCGTGCGCCTCACAGCATAACACGGTGCCTGCCCGGTCCCTCTCTCTCCACGGTAAGCACAGGGAGTTGGCGCAGGTCTCCTACCTGACTTCGCCACACTCCCCGTGTGCCCCCCCCCAATACATTTTTGGGGATGCCTCTCGGGCTTCCAGCCGCACTGCCTCCTCATACCACCACCTCTCGGCTTTCGCTGCCTCCAGCTCAGCCTTGGGGCGGCGATATTCTCAAGCCTGTGCCCGTGGTCCTTTGCCGTCCAGAATCTCCTCCCATGTCCAGGAGTCCTGAGATCGCTGCTGCTGCCGTTACCACGCTGCTTGTTCCTTTAGTGGTGGGTGATTCTGTAACGGCCGTTGTTGGTGGAAGAAGGTGAGGACCAAGGTGCAGCGTGGTAAGTATTCATTATGCCTTTTAATGAAAACGAATACTCGAACAAAACAACAAAACGATAAATGAGAATGACACGAAACGTAATGGCCGTTGTTGGTGGAAGAAGGTGAGGACCAAGGTGCAGCGTGGTAAGTATTCATTATGCCTTTTAATGAAAACGAATACTCGAACAAAACAACAAAACGATAAATGAGAATGACACGAAACGAAACAGTCCTGTCTGGTAACATACACAAAGACAGAAAATAATCACCCACGAAACAAAATAGAAATCAGGCTACCTAAATATGGTTCTCAATCAGGGACAACGATTGACAGCTGCCTCTGATTGAGAACCATACCAGGCTAAACACAGAAATAGCAAATCATAGAAAAATGAACATAGACAACCCACCCAACTCATGCCCTGATCATACTAAAACAAAGACATAACAAAAGGTCAGAAGGTCAGAACGTGACAAAAATAGTAGAGAGAATGATTTATTTCAGCTTTATTTCTTTCATCACATTCCGAGTGGGTCAGAAGTTTACATTTATTCAATTAGTATTTGGTAGCATTGCCTTTAAATTGTTTAACTTGGGTCAAACGTTTTGGGTAGCCTTCCACAAGCTTCCCACAATAAGTTGGGTGAATTTTGCCCATTCCTCCTGACAGCTGGTGTAACTGAGTCAGGTTTGTAGGCCTCCTTGCTCTCTCACGCTTTTTCAGTTCTGCCCACAAATGTTCTATAGGATTGAGGTCAGGGCTTTGTGATAGCCACTTCAATACCTTGACTTTGTTGTCCTTAAGCCATTTTGCTACAATTTAGGAAGTATGCTTGGGGTCATTGTCCATTTGGAAGACCCATTTGCGACCAAGCTTTAACTTCCTGACTGATGTCTTGAGATGTTGCTTCAATATATCCACATAATTCTCCACCCTCATGATGCCATCTATGTTGTGAAGTGCCCCAGTCCCTCCTGCAGCAAAGCACCCCCACAACATGATGCTGCCCACCCGGTGCTTCACGGTTGGGATGGTGTTCTTCGGCTTGCAAGCCTCGCCCTTTGTCCTGACGATGGTCATTATGGCCAAACAGTTCTATTTCTGTTTCATCAGGCCAGAGAACTTTTCTCCAAAAAGTACGATCTTTGTCCCTATGTGCAGTTGCAAACCGTAGTCTGGCTTTTATATGGCGGTTTTGGAGCAGTGGCGTCTTCCTTGCTGAGAGGCCTTTCAGGTTATGTCGATATAGGATTGATTTTACTGTGGATATAGATACTTTTGTACCTGTTTCCTCCAGAATCTTCACAGGGTCTTTTGCTGTTGTTCTGGGATTGATTTGCACTTTTCACACCAAAGTACGTTAATCTCTAGGAGACAGAACGCGTCTCGTTCCTGAGAGGTATGACGTCTGCGTGGTCCCATGGTGTTTATACTTGCGTACTATTGTTTGTACAGATGAACGTGGTACCTTCAGGCATTTGGAAATTGCTCCCAAGGATGAACCAGACTTGTGGAGGTCTACAATTCTTTTTCTGAGATTTTGGCTGATTTCTTTTGATTTTCCAATGATGTCAAGCAAAGAGGCACTGAGTTTGAAGGTAGGCCTTGAAATACATCCACAGGTACACCTCCAATTGACTCAAATAATGTAAATCAGAATCTTCTAATGCTATGACATCATTTTCCGGAATTTTCCAAACTGTTTAAAGGCACAGTCAACTTAGTGTATGTAAACTTCTGACCCACTGGAATTATGATACAGTAAATTACAAATGAAATAATCTGTCTATAAGCAATTGTTGGAAAAATTACCTGTGTCATGCACAAAGTAGATGTCCTAACCAACTTGCCAAAACTATAGTGTGTTAAAAAGAAATTTGTGGAGGGGTTGAAAAAAGAGTTTTAATGACTCCAACGTAAGTGTATGTAAACTTCGGACTTCAACTGTAAATCTCATCTCATCTGTTTCCAGTGTAATCCCATCCTGATCGATGCGGTAAAAGTGAGCCCAGCTCACAGAGCTCGCTACTTCTGGGGAAACCTCCCTGGCATGAACAGGTAAACATAAATACGAGTAACACATAGACACATCCCCATATCCCTTCACATACTCCTACTGATGAACACTAACACATGCACTCTCAATATCATGTTGTTTTTCTTATGTTCAACCCACCTACATGAGAGAGTTCACTTGTCTGTATGTTTTTCTCTCCTTAGACCTCTAGCTACCTCTCTGGATGATAAGGTGAACCTGCAGGATTGTCTGGAGCCTGGACGCACGGCCAAGGTAAGACTGACAAGCTCTTGCTTCTAGATTTTCTTATAATTCAGTAGTTTACTGACAAGCGAGGTTGAAGTTAAAAGGCTGTTTAGGTTACTTCTAATGGCTATTTTCTTATTTCTGAATGAGTTTCTAGCATCAGGTGTGACTGGTGAGTACGTCCATATTTGAAATATGGTTAAAGCTGTGATTGTTATCTGTCGGTTCTTTCCCTTACAGTATAACAAAGTTCGTACCATCACCACCAAGTCCAACTCCATCAGACAGGGGAAGATGGGATCACTACCTGTCGACTTTAATGGCAAGGAGGACTACCTTTGGTGCACAGAGATGGAGAAGTAAGTCTTTATTCTTGAGTAAAAGGGTAGAGGTTGGAACAGCATAGAATATAGAAGTGATCACAGTGTAATTACATTGTTTTAAAGTTTTGTAGGCAGCATTATTCCTATACCGTGACTGATCATGGATACTGCTCTCTGTTGTAAAAGTCAATGTACTTACGGTAGTTAAGTGAATGTAATCTGTCATTTCTAAAAACAAATACACTTACCCTCGGATTGTTTTGAAATGGTTCTAACATTTTCCATGTTATGTGATTGACCTTTCTGCAGGATCTTTGGCTTTCCCAAGCATTACACTGATGTCAACAACATGGGTCGGAGCCAGCGGCAGAAAGTACTGGGCCGATCATGGAGTGTACCAGTTATCCGGCACCTCTTCGCTCCACTCAAGGACTACTTTGCCTGTGAGTAGGAACCTCACGTTCCTGTGTGCTGCACACTGTCGTCAACAACAACAGCAACATGAAATGGCTGATTGTTGGAGAGAGGAGGGTAAAAAAAAGATCATTATCCTGCCCTGCTTTTCAGTGAAAGGAACTGTCCTGTGTTTCTCAGACTGACCTCACAGAATCATCTTAGTCTTTTTATCACTGGCTGTATCAAGTGTTTTATTAGTTTTAGATAATGAGCATCTGTTTCAATGCAGTGTGGTCATATGATCATAATATTACCAGAATGCACTGACACTTTTTGGTTCTTTCCGTTTGTCTGGAATAGTTCACGTTTGTCTATCATTTATTTGATGTTTGGTTTTGTCAACTTTTGGTCAATGATGGTGAGATCAGACCTCAAACCCTGCCCACTATCTACCTCAATACTAATCTGTGATCGGTCTGACATCTGCAGAAACACAGTTTTATCTCTATTTAATTGAATGATTCTGTATCATTTATTTTATATTTGAATGTTATAAATAGTCAGATAAATCATGTTCACGTGTAATTAGGTGAATAAACCTAATGTTTTTTTTAACTTGTTTGGAAAAATAGATCTTCCAAAATAATTAAAAATCTAAAACTCAGATTCAAACCAAGGCAAAAAAAAATGTGCCTTGAGTGTTTGATTGTATTTTACCTTCGCCAATATTCATCAGGGTTACAGTCTGTGTGGTGCTGTGTTAGGGTTTTTAATGATATTCTTGTCAAAGAGGTGGTCACAGGACACACATTTTCACTAACTATAGGCAGGTTTCCATTGACACAGGTTAATTAGACTAAAGCAATGTCACAAAAAAAAAATTGCCACATGTGTAATGGAAACGGCAGAGACATTTTCTAAAGATCTAATACATTTTTATACATTCGACAAGGGTGGATTTTTCTTTTGTCTTACGAATAAATTACTATTGACGAATAATTTTGAAGGTAGGCCTACGTGGGGCATTTGATGTTATCGCGTAACTATAAATGTCCACTCCACATTTCATTCTAAATGCCTACTGATGGCAAAATCCATTTATTCAACTCGGGAAAAAAAATGTTTCTTTGCATGATGTCCCATTTGAAGAAACCCTTTTGGTTCCAGGTAGAACCCTTTTGGGTTCCATGTAGAACCCTTTCCACAGAGGGTTCTACCTGGAAACAAAATTGTATTTTTTTTGCTAAATATTGCTAATTTTACCACATTTTTATTCGACATTCTAGGTTTTTGCGAAAAGTGTTATTTTAAGGGGAGACATCATTACGTCCAGCTGTTTTCATCGACACAAGACAGTTGAATAGAAACGCAGCATTTTTAAATGTCGACAAAAAAAAGAAATGACTAAATGTTAATGGAGGCATAACTATTGTCTCACTTGTTAGAGCATGCCGCTTATAGGCTTTAATTTAGGGGATATAGTCAAGCATGTGAAAGAAAAAGTTGCTGAAACCAGTCCTTACAAGTTTGATTTGAATAGTAAGATGTGTGCCTTCTCCCTGTCTTGGAACAATGGGGAGAAGAACGGTTGTAATCGCAAGTGCCTACTAAACAACTGTTAAAACCTAGATACAATATTATACGTAGAACTATTTTTCTTCTGTAATTATTCATTCTTAAATATTTTAAAGGGAGCTGGACAAAGTTCTGAGGAAAGGAGTACATCATCAATGTCTTCACGTAATTGTTTCAGTAAAACAGACAGGCAGCGTGTAAGTTTGTCTTTAAAGTGGGCACTTTTTTCTGAAAAAAAAAGTGATTGTGATTTTCGCTCTCAACAAGTTTGTTGGTGATATCACAACACAACCAGCTTTCATCAAAAAACTTGAAGTTACGCTACATTCTAAAATGAGTACTGTTTGTCATTTGGGGTTACTGAGATTTTTAACTCATCAGTTTTGAACCCTTGTTCCCCTCTACCATCCATACCTACCTGTTGTACTGTATGAAGTGTGTCAGTGTGGTGACTGATCTCAACTCAGAGGCAGAACAGATACCAAATGTGTTTTTCTTGCCATTTCAATTTTTCATAAGCACAACCAGGCGAACACAGTCTGGACAGTGATTTACATAGGATACTGGCCTTATGAATAGTTTTTTTGAAATGAAACAAAAGGAATGAACAATTGTTTTGTGTACTGTATGTTTTTATAACACTTTAATAACAATGCCTTTAAAATGAGGTTATTCGGGTCATCACTAGACTCCTATTGGTGCTATATTATTGTTCAATTGTTTTCTTATATTTCATATTTTCTTGCATGGTATGTTAATATTGAGTCAAGCTGTATATAACATGGTTAGCTGTTCCCCGGCTTGTTTAGTGTATAGCTGTCATAGTCTCATAACCCCATGTAAAGCTTTTGATCATGTTAGAGATGAGAAATAAACTGCCCTAATTGTATTATTTGTACTTTGTCTGTGTTGTCAGTCTGTCAATTGATGTATATATTATACTGTGAATACTGTGTGCCCGGTGTGAGTGAGCTTGTGGGTGCTCTGGCAGGCTTTTGACAATACAATTTTTTAAAAATTGAACCTTCATTTAACTAGGCAAGTCAGTTAAGAACAAATTCTTATTTACAATGACGGCCTACACCAGCCGAAGCTGGGCCAATTGTGCGCTGCCCTATGGGACTCCCAATCGCGGCCGGTTATGATACAGCCTGGATTCAAACCAGGGTGTCTGTAGTGACGCCTCTTGCACTGAGATGCAGTGCCTTAGATCACTGCCACTCGGGAGGCCGAGTGATGCATACTATTGCTGAGATTGTGGAAGTGTCTGTAAATTCAACAGGTCATAGTTCAGGTGGTAAAAAACGAAATCCTATTTCTCCTAGTGGACCCATAAGTGGGAACCATGAGTAGTCGTGCAGAGGTACCTTGGAGGGAGAAAATAAAGTGGATGTTCAGTTTGAACCAAATTGTGTGTCGAGTGGAGATGAGAAGAATTGTATTACAGTGGCAAATGCAAAAGGAAATAAGAGAAGTAAAGTCGTAGTGTAATCTAGTAAATCCAACCTAGTTCTGATTCTTTTTTGGTTAGAGTAAGGGTTTTCAATCTATGTAGTTACCTGGGAGATCTATAAATCTATAAATATAGTGGATGCGTTGGATAAGGTGGCGTCCACGAGAGTAACGAGAAGTGGGCTTATTTCGTTTTTTTGTGTATCTATGGAACAGAAGGAGAGTGCTCTGCACTTCAGGAAGATATCGGATTGGAATGTGTCGTGTGTGGATCTTCGAAGCAGGGCGCCTATCAAAGCTGTTATCTCTGGGGTGGCGCTAGAAGTAAAAGGAATCAAGTGTTAGGTGCACACCGACTGACTCATATGCTTTTTTTTGATGAAGAGTCTCTCCCTTCTCACGTGTATTTGGGTTTTACGACATATCCTGTTAGAGCCTTCGTGCCCAAACCAATGCAGTGTGATAGATGCAAAATACAGTGCCTTGCGAAAGTATTCGGCCCCCTTGAACTTTGCGACCTTTTGCCACATTTCAGGCTTCAAACATAAAGATATAAAACTGTATTTTTTTGTGAAGAATCAACAACAAGTGGGACACAATCATGAAGTGGAACGACATTTATTGGATATTTCAAACTTTTTTAACAAATCAAAAACTGAAAAATTGGGCGTGCAAAATTATTCAGCCCCTTTACTTTCAGTGCAGCAAACTCTCTCCAGAAGTTCAGTGAGGATCTCTGAATGATCCTATGTTGACCTAAATGACTAATGACGATAAATACAATCCACCTGTGTGTAATCAAGTCTCCGTATAAATGCACCTGCACTGTGATAGTCTCAGAGGTCCGTTAAAAGCGCAGAGAGCATCATGAAGAACAAGGAACACACCAGGCAGGTCCGAGATACTGTTGTGAAGAAATTTGGATACAAAAAGATTTCCCAAGCTTTAAACATCCCAAGGAGCACTGTGCAAGCGATAATATTGAAATGGAAGGAGGATCAGACCACTGCAAATCTACCAAGACCTGGCCGTCCCTCTAAACTTTCAGCTCATACAAGGAGAAGACTGATCAGAGATGCAGCCAAGAGGCCCATGATCACTCTGGATGAACCGCAGAGATCTACAGCTGAGGTGGGAGACTCTGTCCATAGGACAACAATCAGTCGTATATTGCACAAATCTGGCCTTTATGGAAGAGTGGCAAGAAGAAAGCCATTTCTTAAAGATATCCATAAAAAGTGTTGTCTAAAGTTTGCCACAAGCCACCTGGGAGACACACCAAACATGTGGAAGAAGGTGCTCTGGTCAGATGAAACCAAAATTGAACTTTTTGGCAACAATGCAAAACGTTATGTTTGGCGTAAAAGCAACACAGCTCATCACCCTGAGCACCTCATCCCCACTGTCAAACATGGTGGTGGCAGCGTCATGGTTTGGGCCTGGTTTTCTTCAGCAGGGACAGGGAAGATGGTTCAAATTGATGGGAAGATGGATGGAGCCAAATACAAGACCATTCTGGAAGAAAGCCTGATGGAGTCTGCAAAAGACCTGAGACTGGGACGGAGATTTGTCTTCCAACAAGACAATGATCCAAAACATAAAGTAAAATCTACAATGGAATGGTTCAAAAATAAACATATCCAGGTGTTAGAATGGCCAAGTCAAAGTCCAGACCTGAATCCAATTGAGAATCTGTGGAAAGAACTGAAAACTGCTGTTCACAAATGCTCTCCATCCAACCTCACTGAGCTCGAGCTGTTTTGCAAGGAGGAATGGGAAAAAATGTCAGTCTCTCGATGTGCAAAACTGATAGAGACATACCCCAAGCGACTTACAGCTGTAATCGCAGCAAAAGGTGGCGCTACAAAGTATTAACTTAAGGGGGCTGAATAATTTTGCACGCCCAATTTTTCAGTTTTTGATTTGTTAAAAAAGTTTGAAATATCCAATAAATGTCGTTCCACTTCATGATTGTGTCCCACTTGTTGTTGATTCTTCACAAAAAAATACAGTTTTATATCTTTATGTTTGAAGCCTGAAATGTGGCAAAAGGTCGAAAAGTTCAAGGGGGCCGAATACTTTCGCAAGGCACTGTAGTTGCATTGGCTCGGGAAGTCGGGTAGCCCTGGGTTCTCTCGGCAAAGGAACCGTCAGGGACTTCCGGGATGTCTCGGAGGCGAGGTGGAAGCCTTGGTCGGGCGAGAGAAATCAAACCTCCTTTCCTTCCTTCACTCCCGTAGTCTCCCATCGATCCGAATGGTCAAGGCAATGGGCGAGTCGAGATCCGTTGGTAGTTCCTGGGCTGCAAGCTCGTTCATTACTTCCTCCGATACTCCGTGCAGAAACATGTCAAACAGCGCTTCCAGGTTCCAGGCACTCTCAGATGCCAACGTGCGGAAATCCACCGCATAGTCTGCCACACTGCAGGAGTCTGGGAAGTTACCCTCGTGGTAGGCTGCCTAACAGACAACCCGTGGAATTGCTCCAGCAATGTGTTCACCGCTCAGTCTTAGCGTTCGGCCAAGGTCTGGACCCTTTCCATAAGGTCATGAAGCTTCTCCCCGTGCCTTCCAATGGTGGCTCCTTGGGAGGAGATGGTGTTCCGGAGCTGGTCCGAGTCTGCTGGGTCAGTCATGGCAAGTTCGTACTATCACGTTTCAGGGAAGACCCAGATGCAGACAATGTCAAAGTAACAAAAGTTTATTACAAGAACAAGGGGCAGGCAAAACGACAGGCCCCGGGCAGGCAGAGGCCAGTAATACAGATCAGAGTCCAAAAGGTACAGAACGGCAGGCAGACTCAGGGTCAGGCCAGGCAGAGGTTAATTAATAATCCAGGGTGGTGTGACAAGGTACAGAAACGGCAGGCAGGCTCAGGGACAGGGCAGGCAGAGGTCAATAATCCAGGCAGAAGGTGGACTTTGTAGCGTTTATTACATTGCTTATCAACTGCACAGCACACACAGAGTGGAAATCTGAGAAAATAGGTATCATTGTGAGTGCGGTTGATTGTTTTTTGGGACTCAGGGATTTTACAGCAGAGGCATTTACAAATAATTCTGTCGATGAATGCTCCATCCTCACAGGCAGCTAAGCCTGTTTAGGGATGTGATTTGAACTGTTACTGAAGAAGTGAGATGTTTCCCCCTCCCCCCTCAGTGGGATATTTTGGGGTTCAATAGACCGTGCAATAGGTGGCGGCAATAGACCAATAGGTGTAATCTGCCATAAAGAAGAAGAGTGAGCCATAGCCTGTTGTGTATACTCCAAGCCTGTAGATGGCAGCAACGTTAATGTTCAGCTACCTTCTAACCGTACAACAAGAGCCAAGAGGAAGGAACAAGGCACGTAAGAATTAAAACGCCGGTGAACGGCGAGAAAGTTTGGTGTATCCACAAGTTTTAACCTTTTTGTAATTTGATTCAACCAGTGGAAGATTAAGAAAATGTAAGTTCAAAAGCGGGTTTCACGTAAATTGATAATGCACAGTAGAACTACCCAGCGAAAATGAATAGTGTATCTAGTGTTAGCGATGATGTCGTTGTTGAAGGATAGGTGTGTTTGATAGCTAACAGCTAGCTCTCGTATTGTTAGGTTAGCTGTCCCGGATTAGCTCAATATTAGCTAAGCTGGTCAACTCTGTATAACGTGATGCTAACATTATATGACTAACGTTAGCTGGCAACGATCACTGTCAACTACGTCGAAGTTTATGACGGTTAACACGGCAATTTAGCTAATAGGGCGTAAAGTTAGCAAACGTTAGCTAAAACGTTGACTAGCTACTAGTAGCTGTCTAGCCATGAAGAACATTGATCGTGCGTGTCTTAGCTAGCTAACTAAGATGTAAATGAGCTAGATGTTTCTTTGTTTGTTCCTTCTTCCCTAAAACTTTTATTATTCTCATGTACCAAGCTAGAAGATGGCTGTCAACGTTTACTCCACATCTGTGACCGGCGACAACCTTAGTCGCCATGATATGCTTTCTTGGATCAACGAGTCTGTACAGATGAACTACGCCAAGATTGAGCAGTTGTGCTCAGGTCAGTAAGAAATCACGTTAGCTAGCTAATTTAGCTGATCTAGATCAAACCAGAAATATGTCCATCGGCATAGCTAACTAGCCTGTGATGGCCGTTCCGATGGTTCATTCAAAGCGTGGTAACGTTGTTTTCGACAAACCTTTATTTGGAGATGCATACCTTGCCTTTTAAACTCCTGTTTCCAGTTGCAGGTGGAACTAAAAAAAAGAGATTATAAATAAAAATAATTTCTGACTCAATACAGAAAGTGCATTTTAATATTTTTCAGAATATTAAATTGCAAGTTCCACCTGCAACTGCAAAATAACGTTTATAAGACACCTGTGGCATCAGAATGGAGAACCAAGAAAGTATCACCAGGAAATGTTGGATGTAAGTTTTTTAAATCGTATTGTCAATGCTCGATCAATTATTACATATCTATAACCAGTCTGGACTATGCTCAATTAAGACATAACTATAATGAGTCTGTTCTACTCTTGCTATGTGCAGAAGGTCCAAGCCCGCTCGGCAACTAACTACAACACCATCAGCCTGTATGTGTAGCCCTATACCATGCATTCGAAAGTATTCAGACCCCTTGACCTTTTCCACATTTTTTTTTTTTTACGTTACAGCCTTCTTCTAAAAGGTATTAACATCTCATCAAAATACCCAGAATGACAAAGCAGAAACTTGTTTAGAAATTTTTGCTAATTCATATTAAAAAATGAAATTACATTTACACAAGAACTCAGACCAATTACGCAGTACTTTGTTGAAGCACCTTTGGCAGCGATTAAAGGGGGGCCTCTAGGGGTTCTGAGCTTTCTGATTGTTCTGGAACATATAAGGGGATAATGTATTATAATGTCTTGGGTGTGACACTACAAGCTTGGCACAGCTTTATTTGGGTAGTTTATCCCATTCTTCTCTGCAGATTCTCTCAAGTTCTGTCAGGTTGGATGGAGAGCGTTGCTGCACAGTTATTTTCAGGTCTCTCCAGCGAGGTTAGATAGGGTTCAAGTCTGGGCTCTGGCTGGGCCCCTCAAGGACATTCAGAGACGTGTCCCAAAGCCACTCCTGTGTTGTCTTGGCTGTGTGCTTAGGGTTGTTGTCCAGTCGGAAGGGGAACCTTCGTCCAGGTTTCCTCCAGATGTGACGCTTGGCATTCAGGCCGAAGAGTTAAATCTTGGTTTCAGAGTCCTTTAGGTGCTCTTTGGCAAACTCCAAGTGGGCTGTCATTTGCCTTTTACTCTACCATAAAGGCCTGATTGGTGGAGTGCTGCAGAGATGGTTGTCCTTCTGGAAGGTTCTCCCATCTCCACAGAGGAACTGGAGCTCTGTCAGAGTGACCATCTGGTTCTTGGTCACCTCCGTGACCAATAATGGGGTATTGTGTGTAGATTGAGAAGGCTGTAACGTAAGAAAATGTGGGAAAAGTCAAGGGGTCTGAATACTTTCCGAATGCACTGTATATTTATCTACCGCCATCTTAGAAACTACTCCCCGTTCATGGAAATTGTACTTCCCACAGATAAGTGGCTTTGGCTGTCATAGGACATTTAGGCAAGAGGTAATGTCAGGAGCAGAGGAACAAGTACCCCATTTCTATACTTGAGTAAAAATAAAGATGCCTTAATAGAAAATGATTAAAATAAATTTCACCCAGTAAAATACTACTTGAGTAAGTTATGAATTATTTGGTATTAAGTATAGTTAAGTATCAATTGTGATTGCTAAAATATACTTATGTATCAAAAGTATGGATCATTTCAAATTCCTTATTAAGCACCCCCCCAAAAATGACTAAAGTAGTACTTTAAAGTAGTTTTACTTAAGTACTTCACACTGATTATAGCCTATAAAAGTTGAGACATGATTAGCTGGTAATTTAATAAATGATTTATCACATTCACACAGGTGCCGCTTACTGTCAGTTCATGGACATGCTTTTCCCTGGATGCATCCCTTTGAAGAAGGTAAAATTTCAGGCAAAACTAGAGACTGAGTTCCTCCACAACTTCAAACTTCTGCAGACCAGTTTTAAGAAGATTGGGGTTGACAAGGTGAGTGTTTCCGAGTGTCTAACTCAGTGTGTACCTTCGGCTATTGCAGTATTCCTAAAAGATCACATTACTGCCATTTTTGCCACTGAGATTGACACTTTTTAAACAATTTCCAGATCATTCCTGTGGATAAATTGATAAAAGGCAAGTTCCAGGACAACTTTGAGTTTGTGCAATGGTTCAAGAAATTATTTGATGCCAACTACGATGGAAAGGAGTATGACCCACTCGGTGCTCGCCAGGGCCAGGACACTGCTCCTACGCCCAACCCAGGGCAGGTCGCATCCAAGCCAAGAAAGCCCACCACTGGTGAGGAAGAAAAATGTATAATTTCTAACATGTTGATGACTATAACATAAATACCTAATTGAAAATATAGCTACACGCAACAACAGCGTCTAATCCAAGTTACTCCCAGTCAGCCGGTGGAACGTAAATTGTTCCTGTCTTTGATGCTTGATCCCTTAAATGCATACTGTATGCATCTCTATTTCAGTACAGTTCCACAGCTCCCCACCTCTTATCAGACCAGCGGCGAGAGTCGGTAAGGTGGTTTAATGGTCAAACGGGGATCTCCAATGGGCACATATGGTGGGCTTTCACAGTCATGGTCACACTAGGCTAGGTTAGGTCATAGATACCATACTAAATTACGAGAGGCTGTGTCATAAACATCAAAGTTCCAGAATGGGCTGAAAATGGCATCCAGGTTGGTCAGGGAGAAATCCAAACCAGTCTAATTGGAAGGAAGGGCAGTAGAGGCATAATCCTGATTATACTTATGCGGGACAATAAAAGGAGTGATAGATCATCAGCTGTTAGTGGCGGTCTCAGACGTTCCCGCAGGTGAAGAATCCGGATGTGGTCCTGGCCTGGCGTGGTTACACGTGCTCTGCGGTTGTGAGTCCTATTGGACATACTGCTAAATTCTCTAAAATGACATTGGAGGTAGGTTATGGTACTGAAATGAACATTCAATTCTCTGGCAACAGCTCTGGTGGACAATCCTGCAGTCAGCATGCCAATTGCACTTTCCCTCAACTTGAGACATCTGTGGTATATTTGAGTGGCCTTTTGATATCTCCATCACTGGGTGCAACTGTGTAATGATCATGCTGTTTAATCTGCTTCTTGATATGCCACACCTGTTAGGTAGATGGATTATCTTGGCAAAAGAGAAATACTCACTAACAGGGATGTAAACAAATTTGTATGCAACATTTGAGAGAAATAAGCTTTTTGTGTGTATGGAACATTTCTGGGATGTTTTATTTCAGCTCAGGAAACATGGAACCAACACTATCCGTGTTGCGTTTTATATTTTTATTCAGTGTATATGTGACACAGTATAGTTGTTGCATTTACAACTGTCTAAGTCCTATCATCAACTGATTTCAACCAGTGTATGGCTGTGTAGGGTCCTATAAAATCAGCGTTAAATCCACACTGCGGAGAAAGTGGACAGAATCCAGACATTAAAACGGAATTCAATATTCCACAATATATTGAATTTAGTAGGAAAAATGCATTAATTTGCCCAAGATTATCATAAGACATGAATAAAATGCATTAGTGATTTCGTATTTTGCCGTTTGTCTACCACTTTGTGTAGCCGTTAGCGATGATGCTAATGTAATGTCAACCATGTTCTGGTAGATGGAAAGGCTTTCCCCAAACATTTCTTGGTTAACTGTTAACTACAAAGTGGCCTATGCCTACCTGGCAGAATATAATTATTTGCACCAATCCAGTGGCCATTTGTTTAGCAAACTCGAATCACATGAGCGCTACAGAAACATTGCTAACCAAACAATGATCTCTGGCTGTTGCACATTTGAATTAAAGGGCAACTACACTAAATTCCTTTAAAAAAAATCCTATGCACACCTCAAGTGGTCTCCTGATGTGGTTTAAGCATTGCTGTTAACTTAGAAAAACTCAATTGGATGGTTTATTAAAAAAGCAATGTTGAGAGCTAAAACTAGGAAAAATGGAAACCTGGTACAAAAAAAATTAAAAAGATTTTAACGGGCTCTAGCTGTGCATTGATTGCATTTGTTTGAATGGCATATTGACAGTTAATTACAAAAATGTATGGAATCATTCCTCTAAAACTGTCTGGCTAGCTAACAGACAGAGTGCAGATGCATTCTTCAAATTCATTATTTTACTCTTATCACAGCACTGGAAAACCATTTAAGTCATGATGAGACAGTGGATTGTCCAGTCAGATGGAACAGAGTAACTAGGCATTTTAAGGTCATAGATTTAGCCGGTGGTAACTTGTGGAATAGACACCAGCTGGAATGCGGTTTTAACCAATCAGGATTAGACCCACCCATTGTATAAAGTTGACTGACCCCCTGACAAATAGCTGACCTTTATCCTATCATACGTAGGTTCATGTCCATTCCAGTATTCTATAGGCTAGGAACTGGAGTCAGTGGGTATAAATGTGCAATTGTGTGTATAAGGTTGAGTGCATGGACACAGTCCACTGTTATTATTCTGTTCTAGTTTGCCAACTTGTGATTTGTGTTGGATCCAGCTCCCACGAGGTCTACAACGGCAGTAACCAAACCCCCGCCCAGGTCAGCGGGGAGTGCCTTGCGGAGGCCCGGAGGGGCAGAGGACGTGGAGAGGGTGGAGCTAGCCCAGGAGGTATGTTCTTTCGGAGGGTCACTGCTAAAATGAGTTGTTGTGATGAGACACAATGAGATTTCCCCTCAATCTCCTGTCTGGCTTTTGTGTGCTCGGTCAACAGTTTACTGAAATTGAAGCTTGTTTAGTTGTAACATAAGTCATGACAGCCCTGCCCAGTCGTTCCCCTGTCACTTTTATGTATTCTCTCGCCTCAGGTCAGTTCCCTGAAGGCCACTGTCCAGGACATGGAAAAAGAGAGAGACTTTTATTTTGGAAAGCTGAGGTCCATTGAGGTCATCTGCCAAGAAGTGGATGGAGAGGCAGATACGACGATGCAGAAGATTATGGATGTTCTATACGCCACTGATGTGAGTGAAACTTCACAGGAATACTCTGACCGACACATCTGAGAGACTCCGTCTTCTGCATTTCTATACATGTTTCATAACCAATCATTATCTGTAGTAGGAAACCAATGTAGCGTTGTATTTGAATATTGAAATGCTAATTTTGTTTCCTGCTAACAGGAGGGGTTTGTTATTCCTGATGCTGAAGGAGAAGAACCAGAAGAGTTCTGATGAAAATGGACACAACTGCAGTTCATACCTTAATCACACACTTTTCAATACACACACACACACACACACAAGTTTCCATGTGCAACGTTCATACGCACTCTTTGGGTCTAATGAACATGCACTTACTCACACTGTGGATTAAGTTGCCTCTGGATTATACACTGCCTGCCACCTTGGTCCAAGTGTTTATTGGACCAAGTGTTTTTTTTGGACCATAAAATACATTTCAGAGACCCTGCTGATCCAGCCGCCAGAGAAGAAGAACCCTGGATAAAATTCCATTGGGTCCTTATTTTCTGGGGGTTTTCTGCCTTGTTCTTATTCTGGCCTTTTCTGTGCCTTTAAATTTAGGCCTGTTACTTTTGAAATATGTTCAGGTTGTCTTTTTATTCCTTATATATTTCCAATTTACCTAAACAGTACTGTACTAGATTATTTTGATATGATATTTGCAAATATGAGTAATTCTTAAATATATATATGAATGTTTACTCTGCCAATTGAAATGATTGTAATTTTTATGGTATGTTTACACACATTCATTATATACTTAAGAGTTAAAATTTGTGGTTTAGGCGATCAGCATTTGTATTTAGTTTGTTTTTATCTCCGCAGGTATTCATCACATTACTTATTTGATTTTTCAATGAAATTAAGTGTTTTTATTGAGCACCTTAAATAAAAAAAAGAATGTACTTCTTACTTAAAAGCAAAATTTACAAGACTCATTCTGCCATTTGTGTATTGTATGTAGGCTAGAGTTGCACTCCACTTACCTATGTTCTGATTTACTTCCTCGTGTAAGCCAAAGACCGGATGTATGGTTGCCAGTCCACACAGTGAAGAAATACATCCCTCGAGTCTACAGTTAGAGCAGAACTATACACTCTTAGTAGAGGAACTGAGAGCTCTATTCGTAGGAAGTCTGCTTGTGAACTTAGTAGCAATATACGGCTTCTACAGGCATCACTTTTCTTTAAAAATGAAGGTTTGATTGGAAAAACTAGATGTGTTTATAGGTTGAAATAGCTTGTTTTAACTTCTGTGATGTTATTAACTGAAATTGAATTGGAATGTGTATATTTATGTGCTCGTTAAAATGTCCTGACGTACATTTGCATTGCTATTGGCAGTTGGTTCTAACTGCCGTTACCCAAGGCCCGGTGGGCCTTATTCACCTGCAGTAAACTCAAATCAGAACAGTGACATAAATGTAAACCTGCCCAGAGTAAAGGGCCATAAATAAAAACAAATGTCTAGAAACCCACTGCGCCATAGACGTGGGTGGCAGGGTGTACTTGTCATACTGGGTGGTGTCAATTCTGCCACCGGTCGGCAACATGGCAGCCCTTTGTGTTGGCCGGATGCTGTTCCTGATCGGGCTCCCTGCCTGCACCCTGGGGGTTCGCAATAGGGAGCACCTGCCTTGTGGGGACCACTGTGAGGCAGGGGACCTGAGCGACGGTGGTGGTGTGGACCCTATCCGTGTCTTGATACTGTATGTCCTGTTGAGCCAGCTCCATCATCTGCGTCTTCGTGTTGCCCTCTTCCTCCGCTGTTGCACCAGGGGCTTCCTGACGACCGCTCTCCTCATTCTGAGCTGGTTTGTGTCATTTTCTCTGATCAGAATATACAGGTCCTCGTCTAGATCTTCCATGTGGGGTGTTCCTCCGTCTCTCACTGACCCCATCCTTGCATGTTGATCTGGCATCCGGTTTCTGTTTCCAGTGACTTGGCCCCACTAATCTGCCTATATATTCTCCTGCAGGTGAATGAGGCCCACAGGGCCTTGGGTAACTGCAGAGGTTGTTTGTCTACAACACTGCACTCTATTGATCTCTTCATCCATAAGCTTCTCTGTGTCTGTCAAGATGCAAAACAGATTTGGATAACTGGTCATAATCTTTTCATGTAACGATTGTGTCAAATGGGCAGGACTCTGTCTCTCCCCTTCTGTCTCCCTAGTGTCATCTTTCTGTCATCAAGTGTGCAAGGTCTTTTTTATCAACAGAAAAAAGCTTGGAAATCTGTTCAGAATCTGGTTAAGTTTGATCTCCATAGATATCAATGATTTATGTTAGGACCATCTCTCTCACATTGTGACATCACCAAAAGAGCATTGTTCTTCTGTGAGCATTTGTGCCTGTGTTAAAGGTGGAAAGCCATGACCAGTGTGAGCTTGTGGACTGTCACAGAGGTACTGTGAAGATGGCCAGCCTTACAAGGTCAGACAGTAATATCGATATAAAGCTAGTTCGAAATTGGGACTTTTTAAATGTGTCTGATCACGAAATCACATTTTGAATTGCTGGGTGTTCATTGTGTCCATTGCCCGTGTTGTCACAGTTCCACCTCCGATGACAAGCAGAAACACACCACAGCTCCGGTAAATCCAGAACTAAATGCATCTGCACACTGTTATGCTCCCCCAAAGTGCTCTGTTTTATTTACACAGACATTTCCATTCAAATTGCCTGGGTTTTTGCTGCCTTGTCACCCATAATTTCTATGCAGTTTTTAATGAATCTTGCCCTCCTAAGACCTTTTCAAGTGAAAGATGGTTCATGTTGGTTTTAATATCAAATGTGGAGTTAAGTATGACTGAGGTGCTCCATATCCTCCCTCCGCAGGGTATTTCAGGGGAGGCGGGGCGTTCAGGGAAGAGCAGTGACTCCGCGGAGGAGGACATGCCAGCTGAGGGGGGAGTGGAGAATCAGATCAACGAACAGCACCTTCGCCGCATTGAACGCATGTTCAGAGAGGCTGACACGGATGGAGGGGGGGGTGAGTGACCCGAACACATAACACCTCCCCATAACTAATAGTATACCACAGTATCATTTTTAGCCCAACCCAGTATCATTTTTAGCCCCCAGTGGATCCCTGCCAGTTTCACCAACCAGCTGCACATTTCTACATAGTGTTGTCATACAAACACACATGGGTCGTTCCATGAAATTAGTCCCATTTGATATTTTAAATTCAATTTAAAAGCTAAAGTGTCAAAATTCTGTATTGTTGGGTTTAGAGCTTGCAAATAAGGTATTTTACTGTACTTGTTGTGCATGTGACATTAAAACTTAAATTCTGTATTTTGGCTACTACCTCTATGCACCCTCTGTGACTTTTATTAAGATTTTAACCCCAAAAATTCCCCCAAGTTTTTACCATCATTGTAAAGCCCTCGTTATTTTGTTTCTTTGACAGAGTCATTTCTGGAGATGATTATTTATTTTTTTGTGATATATTTCATAGTGATTCATTATGAGGGAAAATAACAAAAACAACCCCGTCCCTCAATTTAAGGTTGATCCCGTTACGTGAACTGAACTCTTGTTTGAGCATGGTGAAACTATTCCTTTTAAAATATTTTTTCTCCAAAAGAAACATTGAACATCTAACAGTAAAATCATAGTGATAAAAGCAGGTGAGATGGTTCTATCCCCATTAAAAATCTGCAAACCTGACTCTCCACCCTATGGCAAAATGTGTGGAATCGCAGGAAATGAGTCATAGAATTGCAAAATCTTTTCTCCACCCCATGGAAAAATGTTTAGATTGCAGCAAGCTTACTGTAAAACAACATTTTCTCTATGCCCCATGGCAAAATGTGTAGAATTGCATGAAATGTACTTCAAAACTAAAAATGTTTTGCTCTTGCAAGGTGGGGGGGTGGCTCCCAAACAAAATGTTGCTAAGGGCCCTGAATAGGCTAGTGCCAGCTCTGACTGCATGTGTGGGTATGGATGTGGGTACGCAGACCCACGAGCCACTGTGGCCCCTCATGATTTTTTGTGGACCCCACCCCAATCTAAGTTGCCCATCCCTGCCATACATACATGCTAGAAATATTTTAACAATTTCAACTTTTTTTGTGAAGCTTGCATTCAATTGCCTGTCTCTGTTTGCACACGACAAGCTTCCATTCCTCCTGTAAACAAGGTGATTTATAGCTGATTTAAGATGAAATCGTCAACCCTGTTGAGGTCAACCCTGTTACTTTATTTGGCACATAATAAAGGGACACATTTTCTTAAACAATGTGTCATTCTCATTCTCTCTGTCAGGGTTGGATATGGCTCAGTTCCGAGATGCGATGAAGAAGATCATGGGCGATGTGGATGACGAGGATGTGGACATTATCTTTATGAAGGTGGACACCAACTGTGACGGCAGAATGGACTGGGTGAGAGAGCAAAACGACAATGAACAGGAGTGCTGTTTTGTCGTCAGTTGACCAACTCTGGTGTGTGACAAACACGTAAACACATTTAAGTTTTTACTCTCATAAACAACAACTTTGTGTGGTTTCAGGTTGAATATCTGAACTACATGCTTTTAGAGTACAGAGAGAAAGACTCTTTGCAGCAGCAAAACAGGCCAATCTACTTTCCCAAACCACTCAAGATTGTGCCTGTGTAAGTGGTATTTCATTGGCTATGTTCTACAGGTTCAAGTAGTATACAAGTAGTATATGTGCAGTGTATGCATGCTTTAATTTTTCTGTGTCTCTGCCTGTGTAGTGCACACTGTGAGACCATTGTTCGGCTCCAGTTCTACCCATTCCAGCCCCCAGCCGGGGAGAAAAAGACAGACTCTGGGGAGCATGGCAGGGCCTCGGGGGGTTCTAAGGGCCGCGCCCACAGTGGACGCTACCTGTCAATCAGCCGTGATGGCGTTCTCAACTACTGGAGCGAGAGGTTCAAGCTGCTGCGCACAGTCAATGTGCGTATCAGCCATGTTCAAGCATTATATCACGAATAATCAATCAATTCATCTATTACAATTGAATTGAATAGCAATTCATATGTTTTCCCCAGACAATAATGTTTGATATGATGTGAAAACTCTGAAGTAATACATGATGTTGACATAGATGGAGAAAAGACAGTTGTGAAACACTGCTATGTAATACAACATCCCACCAGTAGGTGTGCTTCATGTCATGCTTGTGGACCAGCAGGTATGCTTCATGTCATGCTTGTGGACCAGCAGGTATGCTTCATGTCATGCTTGTGGACAGCAGGTATGCTTCATGTCATGCTTGTGGACCAGCAGGTATGCTTCATGTCATGCTTGTGGACCAGTAGGTATGCTTCATGTCGTGCTTGTGGACCAGCAGGTATGCTTCATGTCATGCTTGTGGACCAGTAGGTATGCTTCATGTCGTGCTTGTGGACCAGTAGGTATGCTTCATGTCGTGCTTGTGGACCAGTAGGTATGCTTCATGTCATGCTTGTGGACAGCAGGGTATGCTTCATGTCATGCTTGTGGACCAGTAGGTATGCTTCATGTCATGCTTGTGGACCAGGTATGCTTCAGGTATGCTTCATGTCGTGCTTGTGGACAGCAGGTATGCTTCATGTCATGCTTGTGGACAGCAGGTATGCTTCATGTCATGCTTGTGGACCAGTAGGTATGCTTCATGTCGTGCTTGTGGACAGCAGGTATGCTTCATGTCGTGCTTGTGGACAGCAGGTATGCTTCATGTCATGCTTGTGGACCAGTAGGTATGCTTCATATGTTCATGTCATGCTTGTGGACCAGTAGGTATGCTTCATGTCATGCTTGTGGACCAGTAGGTATGCTTCATGTCGTGCTTGTGGACCAGTAGGTATGCTTCATGTCATGCTTGTGGACAGCAGGTATGCTTCATGTCGTGCTTGTGGACAGTAGGTATGCTTCATGTCGTGCTTGTGGACCAGTAGGTATGCTTCATGTCATGCTTGTGGACCAGCAGGTATGCTTCATGTCGTGCTTGTGGACCAGCAGGTATGCTTCATGTCATGCTTGTGGACCAGCAGGTATGCTTCATGTCATGCTTGTGGACCAGCAGGTATGCTTCATGTCGTGCTTGTGGACAGCAGGTATGCTTCATGTCGTGCTTGTGGACAGCAGGTATGCTTCATGTCGTGCTTGTGGACAGCAGGTATGCTTCATGTCATGCTTGTGGACAGCAGGTATGCTTCATGTCGTGCTTGTGGACAGTAGGTATGCTTCATGTCTGCTTGTGGACAGCAGGTATGCTTCATGTCGTGCTTGTGGACAGCAGGTATGCTTCATGTCGTGCTTGTGGACAGCAGGTATGCTTCATGTCGTGCTTGTGGACAGCAGGTATGCTTCATGTCGTGCTTGTGGACAGCAGGTATGCTTCATGTCGTGCTTGTGGACAGCAGGTATGCTTCATGTCGTGCTTGTGGACCAGCAGGTATGCTTCATGTCGTGCTTGTGGACAGCAGGTATGCTTCATGTCGTGCTTGTGGACAGCAGGTATGCTTCATGTCGTGCTTGTGGACAGCAGGTATGCTTCATGTCGTGCTTGTGGACAGCAGGTATGCTTCATGTCGTGCTTGTGGACAGCAGGTATGCTTCATGTCGTGCTTGTGGACAGCAGGTATGCTTCATGTCGTGCTTGTGGACAGCAGGTATGCTTCATGTCGTGCTTGTGGACAGCAGGTATGCTTCATGTCGTGCTTGTGGACCAGCAGGTATGCTTCATGTCATGCTTGTGGACAGCAGGTATGCTTCATGTCGTGCTTGTGGACAGCAGGTATGCTTCATGTCATGCTTGTGGACAGCAGGTATGCTTCATGTCATGCTTGTGGACAGCAGGTATGCTTCATGTCGTGCTTGTGGACAGCAGGTATGCTTCATGTCGTGCTTGTGGACAGCAGGTATGCTTCATGTCGTGCTTGTGGACAGCAGGTATGCTTCATGTCGTGCTTGTGGACCAGCAGGTATGCTTCATGTCGTGCTTGTGGACAGCAGGTATGCTTCATGTCGTGCTTGTGGACAGCAGGTATGCTTCATGTCGTGCTTGTGGACAGCAGGTATGCTTCATGTCGTGCTTGTGGACAGCAGGTATGCTTCATGTCGTGCTTGTGGACAGCAGGTATGCTTCATGTCATGCTTGTGGACCAGCAGGTATGCTTCATGTCATGCTTGTGGACAGCAGGTATGCTTCATGTCATGCTTGTGGACAGCAGGTATGCTTCATGTCATGCTTGTGGACAGCAGGTATGCTTCATGTCGTGCTTGTGGACAGCAGGTATGCTTCATGTCGTGCTTGTGGACAGCAGGTATGCTTCATGTCGTGCTTGTGGACAGCAGGTATGCTTCATGTCGTGCTTGTGGACAGCAGGTATGCTTCATGTCATGCTTGTGGACAGCAGGTATGCTTCATGTCATGCTTGTGGACTTGTGGACACAGCAGGTATGCTTCATGTCGTGCTTGTGGACAGCAGGTATGCTTCATGTCGTGCTTGTGGACAGCAGGTATGCTTCATGTCGTGCTTGTGGACAGCAGGTATGCTTCATGTCGTGCTTGTGGACCAGCAGGTATGCTTCATGTCGTGCTTGTGGACAGCAGGTATGCTTCATGTCGTGCTTGTAGACAGCAGGTATGCTTCATGTCGTGCTTGTGGGATGTTCTATTCTTTATCTGTGAAACATTCTTTGCATGTTTTTCTCTGCTCTAGATAAGTCAGATGCAGCACACAGTGGCCCAGCCCGTCTGGGTGACAGACATGGTCTGCCTGAGCAACATCAACCAGCTCTCCATCTCCTCCACAGGGCGAGACGTAGGTGTGTCTGTGGGAATCTCTGTACAAACATTTGTATACATGAAAACAGCTTGTTATGCAGTGATATTATGTTGTACAATGCCATAGCTACTGATTTATAGCTACTGTATGTTTGTTGAAGTGTTTGTACAGTGTGTTTGTTTTTCTCTCACCAGAATTCTATGACATCAGTGCCAGTAAGTGTGACATAGTGTTCTCCCTGTCGGAGCTGGAGGCCAACGTGGAGGTGATGGACTACTGGTAGGCTTTGTGTGTATTCCAAATGGCACCCTATTTCCTAGTGCACTACTATTATTATTGATTATTACTTCTGTTTAATGGAACATAATGACTTTTGCAGGCCTTTTTGTGAGAATAACCTTTTTCTCTCTGCTTCCTTTCAGGACAGATGGTAAGAGAGGAGTGTACTCCATTGGGGATGCCAGTGGCACCATATACATCTTTGTCTCCTCTGATGTGGTCCATAATGGCCTGTTCAACAGTGCTGCCTTCAAGACAGGTACTGCGTGAAAACATGCAGGTGAAGATGGTAGGTTCATGCCGAAGACCAAACTCACTTCTTTGCCTCTTTTTCAGGAACAAACTATCGCATCCCTGTGTCAGCCCTGCTCAAAAACACCTCCAGCTCATTTCTCTGCTTTCGAGTCGTAAGTAGCCTATATAACTTTAGTTTTTCCTGTTCACACTCTTTCTTCCCCTCTTTAGTTAGTTCTCTGTTTCATATCTTCCCCTTTTTTTTATGTTCCAGCCCAGCCACAATGACTGGATCCACCAGATCCGCTACATCCCAGAGTTGAATGCCATCGCCACCTGCTGTGCGGCAGACCAAACTTCCATGATCCTGACCACGCTGCCCCACTCACGCAAGTGTAAAATTCAGTACGCCCCCTTTCACGTTTTCCACATCTTTATTTTTTCAGTGTGTTTTACAGGACTGTTTAAAGACGCACTGCAGCTATATTTGAACTTTTCGTGTTGAAAAACAATATCCCATGTATAAGTACAGTAATATACACACACTTAAAGTTAACAAAATATGTTTTGAGCAACGTAGTTGTTTTTTTTGACACAACCACAAACTTCAAAGATTAGGCCGTAGAAGGAGTTGGCCTGATGCGATGTCATCGGCCTCCCTCCTTGGTTGTGGGAACATCTTGTGCCATGTAATGTCATACCTAGCACCTATTGAGATGTGCCTTTTTGTTCAGTAAAACAGGTGCTAAATGAGGTAAAGAAGAGGCTGGAGTGCCTCTTTAAAATGCCCTCAAATCTCTCATTTCTAATGTTCATTTCACGGATGAATATAATTCTCTTGTTTTTCTCAGAACTGCACTCTTTCACATGCAGAAGGGAATTCTGTGTTTTGACTACTCACCTGAGCTCAACGTTCTGGGTATGTGTAGAAGTAATTCTCCGTACAGTGCTGTTTATGATGTCTAAACCAATTACATATATAGTCAGTTACAAAATTATTGCCACCCTTGATAAAGATTAGCAACAAATACTGTATAAAATAAATAATAAATGCTTATTATTGCATGCTCCAAACATTTTAAAATTATATTATTTTATATTAAAACCGAAAGCATGTTTTGATTCCACTGGTCCTGGGGCCCTTGTTAAGGTCAACAGCATCAGGAACTTTAGGAGGTTGACACTTCCAGTAACCCCAAGCACACATCAAAATTCACAAAGAAATGGTTAATTGACTACAAAAATCTACATTTTGCAATGGCCGTTGACTTGAACCCCATTGAAAACCTGTGGTGTGAATGGAAGAGGACAGCCTATAAGCGCAGACGAAGGATATCAAGGATCTGGAAAGATTCTGTATGGAACAATGGTCTAAGATCGCTCCCAATGTGTTCTCCAATCTCATTAAACATTACAGAAACATACTAAGGGTCATTATCCTCACAAGGGGAGGGTGCTGGAGTATTGAAAACAAGAGGTGCTAATAATTCTGACCCCTATCTTTGAGTTTTTTTTTATTTTTATTACTTGTGAAACTAAATCTCTTTCTCTAAGCAAATGTATTCGTATAAAATAATATAATTTCCCTTTTTTTTTCATGCAATATAGCTCAGTATTTATATTACTTATTTTATACAGTATTCTTTGCTGATCTTTCTGTAGCTGTCAATCTGGATATTATTATTTTGATGCAATATCCCATGATGTGTGTTTGTCCGCGCTTGTTTTCCAATGTTCCAGTGACTGGATGCTTCGATCGGGTTGTGAGGGTCTGGAACCCCTATGTGACCAATCAGGCCACATCACAGATGAAAGGTCACAGCACCATCATCACTCACATCGCTGTCAACGGCAGAGACAACAAGATCATCAGTGTCTCCAAAGACAAGGTCAGATGTCCAGCATTATCACTACAGGGACACTCAATGTCACCCGTTGACTACTCAGATTTGTAATGCTCATTTAGACCACGAAACAGGTAAGGGTCGTTTCTTTCTGTTCCAGAATGTGCGGGTGTGGGACCTGCAGGACAGTGTCTGCCTCCAGAACATCCAATCCAGGAACGTCAACATGGGCTGCTTCCCCATCACCAGCACCTACTATAACCACACCAGTAACACCATGGTGATGGCTACGTACCTAGTGTGTGTTCGTTATTGCCTTTAACATGTGTACTCATACACACACTATTGGTTGTACAAGGTTCTTTGGTATTGCTGTGTATTTATTTCCTCATGTTTATGTTGCGCCGGGCAGATTGGAGTTCTTCGAGGGTCTATGGAGGATGCAAACTGCTCTGTACCCACAGCTACAACATCACATGAACAGCCACTCTGTGCTGCTCTCTACAACTCCAACTTCAAACAGGTTGGTGATGGTTCAACACTTGGGAGTGAGGTAAAGGTCAACTAAGGGATGATCATACAACCTATTGAAGCTAGGTAAACCCACCTTTTCTCCACTGCTCTGTGCCCAGGTGGTAAGTGGGTGCCATGCGGGTGTGGTCAGTGTGTGGGACATCCTGACGGGGGAGAAGGTAATGCAGTTCCAAACGACCCCTGAGCGACCAGTCGAGGTCACTGCCATGGCATTCGACGGGCCCAAACGCCGCCTCATCACCGGGTCTAAAGACGGCACCCTGCGTCTCTGGAACTTCAACAACGGGGCTCTCCTTTCTGAACTGCCCCTGGTGGACAGCAATGAGGTACTACGCTGTATCCTGCAGGGCACTGGTCCCTAAGTGACAGACCAGACTTGTCTTTCTTACCACCAAGCAATGCCGTTCGACTACAGAAACCGTACTTACTGAAATGACTTGTTGGCAGGTTACAGGGATTCTGTACATCAACGAGAGGATTTATGTTTCAGGCTGGAGCAAACGGGTCATGTGGTATCTGTGAGTGCTTCATGTTTTTACATCTTTGGACTGTATGCAACTTTTAAGCACTTTTTTGGCTGGCAATTGGTCAACTTGTGTGGCTTTTGTATGTTGTATCTGTATTATTTGTATCGTTTGTGTCTGTATGTTTACTTCTTCCCATCTGTCTGTCTTTCCTCCTGTCTGTCCGTCCGTGTGTCAGGGACAATAAGGAGGAGGATAAGATGGAGCACCGCGTGTGGAACCAGTACCACTCAGACGACATCTATTCCATGCACGCCCACGGCAGCAAGATGCTGGTGACCGCCTCCTACAGCGGTGACATCATTGTCTGGAACATAGATTCAGGGCAAGCCTTCTGCCGTTTCAACGCTAGCGAGAGCCCACTGCCCCTCTTACCCATACGGGTGAGGCGAGACACAATGGAGCGCTGACATTTTTTTTGTCTGTTGATGTTCATGTTGAGTTTCTAATCAGGTGATAGAGAAACCAGGCCAGGTGGTGACTGTTATGAGTCCAGACGGTTTGGGGAAGGAGGATGAGGACGATGTGTGGCTCCGCTCTATGGTGGAATTTCTTGAGACCGTGAGCCAGACTCTCAACCCTCAGGCTCGTCGTCCCAGCTGTGCCAACCCTGCCCACACCAACGTCATACAGGTACACATGGAGTGTGTGTGTGTGTGTGTGTGTGTGTGTGTGGGTGTGTACACTGACTTTAATACACGTGTGAGTGTGTGTGTGTACTGATGTAGAGGTGTGTGTGTTTGTGTCCCTCAGCAAATCAATCAAGCCCGGCGTTGCAGTATTCCAGAGCCCCCTCCTGATCCTGTGATTCAGGGGCCTCGCGCCAACATGCGGCATGTAAAAGAATGTTTCAATGCTTCTCTCTCTTTTTGTATGTTGACCGTTGTGTAAGGGGTTTCCATTACAGGAGGTTGGTGGCACCTTCATTTGGGAGGACGGGCTCATGGTAATGGCTGGAGCGGAATGGATGGAATGGTATCAAATACTTCAAACACATCATTTCCATGTGTTTGATGTCGTTCCATTTACTCCGTTCCAGCCATTATTATGAGCCGTTCTCCCC